>NW_027415745.1:0-66000 GCF_964106895.1 Numenius arquata
GGAGAAAGTGAACAAAAGGTGCTTTTGAGGATAGAGTGGCCAGGAAAGCCCGCAGCCCCAAAGTCTGGGTGGCAATGCAAGTAGTTCCCAGAGGAGTTCCTAAAAATCTAAAGATGTTCTGGCTGCCACCTTGGTTGTTGGAGTCAGCTCCTGACGGCAGGAATTTTTATGGCCCGGTGCAGGAAAATGATAAAGAAAAAAGTTGCTTGTGAGGACAGAGCGGCCAGGAAAGCCCGCAGCCCCAAACTCTGGGTGGCAATGCAAGTAGTTCCCAGAGACCTTGAAAGAAAGTATGAGTTGTTCTGGCTGCCACCTTGGGTTGTAGGAGCCAGGCCAGGACGTTTGGAATTTTTGGAGGCCGGTGCTGGGAGAAAGTGAACAAAAGGTGCTTTTGAGGATAGAGTGGCCAGGAAAGCCCACAGCCCCAAAGTCTGGGTGGCAATGCAAGTAGCTCCCAGAGACCTTGAAAACAAGCAAGAGTTATTCTGGCTACCGCCTTGGGTGTAGATCTCAGCTCTGGATGTTCGTCATATTGGAGGCCGGTGCTGGGAAAAAGTGAACAAAAGGTGCTTTTGTGGATAGAGTGGTAAGGAAAGCACTCAGCCCCAAAGTCTGGGTGGCAATGCAAGTAGTTCTCAGAGACGTTCAAAAGAAGCAGGAGGTGTTCTGGCTGCCACCTGGGTTGTGGAGTCAGCTCCTAGCGTTTGGAATTTTTGGAGGCCGGTGCTGGGAGAAAGTGAACAAAAGGTGCTTGTGAGGATAGAGTGGCCAGGAAAGCCCGCAGCCCCAAACTCTGGGTGAAAATGCAAGTAGTTCCCAGAGACTTTAAAAAAAGCAAGAGTTGTTCTGGCTGCTACCTTGGTTTTGGGAGCCAGGCCAGGACGATCAGCATATTGGAGGCCGGTGTTGGGAAAAAGTGAACAAAAGGTGCTTTTGTGGATAGAGTGGCCAGGAAAGCCCGCAGCCCCAAAGTCTGGGTGGCAATGCAAGTAGTTCCCAGACACCTTGAAAGAAAGCAAGAGTTGTTCTGGCTGCCACCTTGGGAGTAGGATTCAGCTCCGGACGATCGGCGTATTGGAGGCCGGAGCTGGGATAAAGTGTACAAAAGGTCCTTTTGAGGATAGAGTGGCCAGGAAAGCCCGCAGCCCCAAAGTCTGGGTGGCAATGCAAGTAGTTCTCAGAGACGTTCAAAAGAAGCAGGAGGTGTTCTGGCTGCCACCCGGGTTGTGGAGTCAGCTCCTATCGTTTTGAATTTTTGGAGGCCGGTGCTGGGAGAAAGTGAACAAAAGGTGCTTTTGAGGATAGAGTGGCCAGGAAAGCCCGCAGCCCCAAAGTCTGGGTGGCAATGCAAGTAGTTCCCAGAGGAGTTCCTAAAAATCTAAAGATGTTCTGGCTGCCACCTTGGTTGTTGGAGTCAGCTCCTGACGGCAGGAATTTTTATGGCCCGGTGCAGGAAAATGATAAAGAAAAAAGTTGCTTGTGAGGACAGAGCGGCCAGGAAAGCCCGCAGCCCCAAACTCTGGGTGGCAATGCAAGTAGTTCCCAGAGACCTTGAAAGAAAGTATGAGTTGTTCTGGCTGCCACCTTGGGTTGTAGGAGCCAGGCCAGGACGTTTGGAATTTTTGGAGGCCGGTGCTGGGAGAAAGTGAACAAAAGGTGCTTTTGAGGATAGAGTGGCCAGGAAAGCCCACAGCCCCAAAGTCTGGGTGGCAATGCAAGTAGCTCCCAGAGACCTTGAAAACAAGCAAGAGTTATTCTGGCTACCGCCTTGGGTGTAGATCTCAGCTCTGGATGTTCGTCATATTGGAGGCCGGTGCTGGGAAAAAGTGAACAAAAGGTGCTTTTGTGGATAGAGTGGTAAGGAAAGCACTCAGCCCCAAAGTCTGGGTGGCAATGCAAGTAGTTCTCAGAGACGTTCAAAAGAAGCAGGAGGTGTTCTGGCTGCCACCTGGGTTGTGGAGTCAGCTCCTAGCGTTTGGAATTTTTGGAGGCCGTTGCTGGGAGAAAGTGAACAAAAGGTGCTTGTGAGGATAGAGTGGCCAGGAAAGCCCGCAGCCCCAAACTCTGGGTGAAAATGCAAGTAGTTCCCAGAGACTTTAAAAAAAGCAAGAGTTGCTCTGGCTGCTACCTTGGTTTTGGGAGCCAGGCAAGGACGATCGGCATATTGGAGGCCGGTGCTGGGAAAAAGTGAACAAAAGGTGCTTTTGTGGATAGAGTGGCCAGGAAAGCTCGCAGCCCCAAAGTCTGGGTAGCAATGCAATTAGCTCCCAGAGACCTTGAAAGAAAGCAAGAGTTGTTCTGGCTACAGCCTTGGGTGTAGATCTCAGCACTGGATGTTCTTCATATTGGAGGCCGGTGCTGGGAAAAAGTGAACAAAAGGTGCTTTTGAGGATAGCGTGGCCAGGAAAGCCGCAGCCCCAAAGTCTGGGTCGCAATGCAAGTAGTTCTCAGAGACGTTCAAAAGAAGCAGGAGGTGTTCTGGCTGCCACCTGGGTTGTGGAGTCAGCTCCTATCGTTTGGAATTTTTGGAGGCCGGTGCTGGGAGAAAGTGAACAAAAGGTGCTTTTGAGGATAGAGTGGCCAGGAAAGCCCGCAGCCCCAAAGTCTGGGTGGCAATGCAAGTAGTTCCCAGAGGAGTTCCTAAAAATCTAAAGATGTTCTGGCTGCCACCTTGGTTGTTGGAGTCAGCTCCTGACGGCAGGAATTTTTATGGCCCGGTGCAGGAAAATGATAAAGAAAAAAGTTGCTTGTGAGGACAGAGTGGCAAGGAAAGCCCGCAGCCCCAAAGTCTGGGTGGCAATGCAAGTAGTTCCCAGACACCTTGAAAGAAAGTAAGAGTTGTTCTGGCTGCCACCTTGGGAGTAGGACTCAGCTCCGGACGCTCGGCGTATTGGAGGCCGGAGCTGGGATAAAGTGTACAAAAGGTGCTTTTGAGGATAGAGTGGCCAGGAAAGCCCGCAGCCCCAAAGTCTGGGTGGCAATGCAAGTAGTTCCCAGAGACCTTGAAAGAAAGCAAGAGTTGTTCTGGCTGCCACCTTGGCTGTGGGAGCCAGGCCAGGATGTTCGGCATATTGGGGTCCGGTGCTGGGTTAAAGTAAAAAAAGGTGCTTTTGAGGATAGAGTGGCCAGGAAAGTCCGCAGCCCCAAAGTGTGGGTGGCAATGCAAGTACTTCCCGGAGACCTTGAAAGAAAGCAAGAGTTGTTCTGGCTGCCACCTTGGGAGTAGGACTCAGGTCCAGACGATCGGCGTATTGGAGGCCGGAGCTGGGATAAAGTGTACAAAAGGTTCTTTTGAGGATAGAGTGGCCAGGTAAGCCCGCAGCCCCAAAGTCTGGGTGGCAATGCAAGTAGTTCCCAGAGACCTTGAAAGAAAGCAAGAGTTGTTCTGGCTGCCACCTTGGGTGTAGATCTCAGCACTGGATGTTCTTCATATTGGAGGCCGGTGCTGGGAAAAAGTGAACAAAAGGTGCTTTTGAGAATAGCGTGGCCAGGAAAGCCGCAGCCCCAAAGTCTGGGTGGCAATGCAAGTAGTTCCCAGAGGAGTTCCTAAAAATCTAAAGATGTTCTGGCTGCCACCTTGGTTGTTGGAGTCAGCTCCTGACGGCAGGAATTTTTATGGCCCGGTGCAGGAAAATGATAAAGAAAAAAGTTTCTTGTGAGGACAGAGCGGCCAGGAAAGCCCGCAGCCCCAAACTCTTGGTGGCAATGCAAGTAGCTCCCAGAGACCTTGAAAACAAGCAAGACTTATTCTGGCTACCGCCTTGGGTTGTAGGAGCCAGGCAAGTACGATAGGAATTTTTGGAGGCCTGTGCTGGGAGAAAGTGAAAAAAAGGTTCTTTTGAGGATAGAGTGGCCAGGAAAGCCCACAGCCCCAAAGTCTGGGTGGCAATGCAAGTAGCTCCCAGAGACCTTGAAAACAAGCAAGAGTTATTCTGGCTACAGCCTTGGGTGTAGATCTCAGCTCTGGATGTTCGTCATATTGGAGGCCGGTGCTGGGAAAAAGTGAACAAAAGGTGCTTTTGTGGATAGAGTGGTCAGGAAAGCCCGCAGCCCCAAAGTCTGGGTGGCAATGCAAGTAGTTCTCAGAGACGTTCAAAAGAAGCAGGAGGTGTTCTGGCTGCCACCCGGGTTGTGGAGTCAGCTCCTATCGTTTGGAATTTTTGGAGGCCGGTGCTGGGAGAAAGTGAACAAAAGGTGCTTTTGTGGATAGAGTGGTCAGGAAAGCCCGCAGCCCCAAAGTCTGGGTGGCAATGCAAGTAGTTCTCAGAGACGTTCAAAAGAAGCAGGAGGTGTTCTGGCTGCCACCTGGGTTGTAGGAGCCAGGCCAGGACGATTGGAATTTTTGGAGGCCGGTGCTGGGAGAAAGTGAACAAAAGGTGCTTGTGAGGATAGAGTGGCCAGGAAAGCCCACAGCCCCAAAGTCTGGGTGGCAATGCAAGTAGTTCCCAGAGACCTTGAAAACAAGCAAGAGTTATTCTGGCTACCGCCTTGGGTTGTAGGAGCCAGGCCAGGACGATTGGAATTTTTGGAGGCCGGTGCTGGGAGAAAGAGAACAAAAGGTGCTTTTGACGATAGAGTGGCCAGGTAAGCCCGCAGCCCCAAAGTCTGGCTGGCAATGCAAATTGTTCCCAGAGGAGTTCCTAATAATCCAAAGGTGTTTTGGCGGCATTCCGGTTGTGGGATTCAGCTTCTGTAGGTCGGAATTTTTATGACCCGGTGCAGGAATATAATAAAGAAAAAAGGTGCTTTTGAAGATAGAGTGGCGAGGAAAGCCCGCAGCCCCAAAGTCTGGGTGGCAATGCAAGTAGTTCCCAGAGGAGTTCCTAATAATCCAAAGGTGTTTTGGCGGCATTCTGGTTGTGGGAATCAGCTTCTGTAGGTCGGAATTTTTATGACCCGGTGCAGGAATATAATAAAGAAAAAAGGTGCTTTTGAAGATAGAGTGGCGAGGAAAGCCCGCAGCCCCAAAGTCTGGGTGGCAATGCAAGTAGTTCCCAGAGACCTTGAAAGAAAGTAAGAGTTCTTCTGGCTGCCACCTTGGGAGTAGGACTCAGCTCCGGACGCTCGGCGTATTGGAGGCCGGAGCTGGGATAAAGTGTACAAAAGGTGCTTTTGAGGATAGAGTGGCCAGGAAAGCCCGCAGCCCCAAAGTCTGGGTGGCAATGCAAGTAGTTCCCAGAGACCTTGAAAGAAAGCAAGAGTTGTTCTGGCTGCCACCTTGGCTGTGGGAGCCAGGCCAGGATGTTCGGCATATTGGGGTCCGGTGCTGGGTTAAAGTAAAAAAAGGTGCTTTTGAGGATAGAGTGGCCAGGAAAGTCCGCAGCCCCAAAGTGTGGGTGGCAATGCAAGTAGTTCCCGGAGACCTTGAAAGAAAGCAAGAGTTGTTCTGGCTGCCACCTTGGGAGTAGGACTCAGGTCCGGACGATCGGCGTATTGGAGGCCGGAGCTGGGATAAAGTGTACAAAAGGTTCTTTTGAGGATAGAGTGGCCAGGTAAGCCCGCAGCCTCAAAGTCTGGGTGGCAATGCAAGTAGTTCCCAGAGGAGTTCCTAAAAATCTAAAGATGTTCTGGCTGCCACCTTGGTTGTTGGAGTCAGCTCCTGACGGCAGGAATTTTTATGGCCCGGTGCAGGAAAATGATAAAGAAAAAAGTTTCTTTTGAGGACAGAGCGGCCAGGAAAGCCCGCAGCCCCAAACTCTGGGTGTCAATGCAAGTAGTTCCCAGAGACCTTGAAAGAAAGTATGAGTTGTTCTGGCTGCCACCTTGGGTTGTAGGAGCCAGGCCAGGACGTTTGGAATTTTTGGAGGCCGGTGCTGGGAGAAAGTGAACAAAAGGTGCTTTTGAGGATAGAGTGGCCAGGAAAGCCCGCAGCCCCAAAGTCTGGGTGGCAATGCAAGTAGCTCCCAGAGACCTTGAAAACAAGCAAGAGTTATTCTGGCTACCGCCTTGGGTTGTAGGAGCCAGGCAAGTACGATTGGAATTTTTGGAGGCCGGTGCTGGGAGAAAGAGAACAAAAGGTGCTTTTGAGATAGAGTGGCCAGGTAAGCCAGCAGCCCCAAAGTCTGGGTGGCAATGCAAATAGTTCCCAGAGGAATTCCTAAAAATCTAAAGATGTTCTGGCTGCCACCTTGGTTGTTGGAGTCAGCTCCTGACGGCAGGAATTTTTATGGTCCAGTGCAGGAAAATGATAAAGAAAAAATTTGCTTGTGAGGACAGATTGGCCAGGAAAGCCCGCAGACCCAAAGTCTGGGTGGCAATGCAAGTAGTTCCCAGAGACCTTGAAAGAAAGTATGAGTTGTTCTGGCTGCCACCTTGGGAGTAGATCTCAGCTCTGGATGTTCGTCATATTGGAGGCCGGTGCTGGGAAAAAGTGAACAAAAGGTGCTTTTGTGGATAGAGTGGTCAAGAAAGCACTCAGCCCCAAAGTCTGGGTGGCAATGCAAGTAGTTCTCAGAGACGTTCAAAAGAAGCAGGAGGTGTTCTGGCTGCCACCTGGGTTGTGGAGTTAGCTCCTATCGTTTGGAATTTTTGGAGGCCGGTGCTGGGAGAAAGTGAACAAAAGGTGCTTTTGACGATAGAGTGGCCAGGTAAGCCCGCAGCCCCAAAGTCTGGGTGGCAATGCAAGTAGTTCCCAGAGGAGTTCCTAAAAATCTAAAGATGTTCTGGCTGCCACCTTGGTTGTTGGAGTCAGCTCCTGACGGCAGGAATTTTTATGGCCCGGTGCAGGAAAATGATAAAGAAAAAAGTTGCTTGTGAGGACAGAGTGGCAAGGAAAGCCCGCAGCCCCAAAGTCTGGGTGGCAATGCAAGTAGTTCCCAGAGTCCTTGAAAGAAAGTAAGAGTTGTTCTGGCTGCCACCTTGGGAGTAGGATTCAGCTCCGGACGATCGGCGTATTGGAGGCCGGAGCTGGGATAAAGTGTACAAAAGGTCCTTTTGAGGATAGAGTGGCCAGGAAAGCCCGCAGCCCCAAAGTCTGGGTGGCAATGCAAGTAGTTCTCAGAGACGTTCAAAAGAAGCAGGAGGTGTTCTGGCTGCCACCTGGGTTGTGGAGTCAGCTCCTATCGTTTGGAATTTTTGGAGGCCGTTGCTGGGAGAAAGTGAACAAAAGGTGCTTGTGAGGATAGAGTGGTCAGGAAAGCACTCAGCCCCAAAGTCTGGGTGGCAATGCAAGTAGTTCTCAGAGACGTTCAAAAGAAGCAGGAGGTGTTCTGGCTGCCACCTGGGTTGTGGAGTCAGCTCCTATCGTTTGGAATTTTTGGAGGCCGGTGCTGGGAGAAAGTGAACAAAAGGTGCTTGTGAGGATAGAGTGGCCAGGAAAGCCCGCAGCCCCAAACTCTGGGTGAAAATGCAAGTAGTTCCCAGAGACTTTAAAAAAAGCAAGAGTTGCTCTGGCTGCTACCTTGGTTTTGGGAGCCAGGCCAGGACGATCGGCATATTGGAGGCCGGTGCTGGGAAAAAGTGAACAAAAGGTGCTTTTGTGGATAGAGTGGCCAGGAAAGCCCGCAGCCCCAAAGTCTGGGTAGCAATGCAAGTAGTTCCCAGAGACCTTGAAAGAAAGCAAGAGTTGTTCTGGCTACAGCCTTGGGTGTAGATCTCAGCACTGGATGTTCTTCATATTGGAGGCCGGTGCTGGGAAAAAGTGAACAAAAGGTGCTTTTGAGGATAGAGTGGCCAGGAAAGCCGCAGCCCCAAAGTCTGGGTGGCAATGCAAGTAGTTCCCAGAGACGTTCAAAAGAAGCAGGAGGTGTTCTGGCTGCCACCCGGGTTGTGGAGTCAGCTCCTATCGTTTGGAATTTTTGGAGGCCGGTGCTGGGAGAAAGTGAACAAAAGGTTCTTTTGAGATAGAGTGGCCAGGTAAGCCCGCAGCCCCAAAGTCTGGGTGGCAATGCAAGTAGTTCCCAGAGGAGTTCCTAAAAATCTAAAGATGTTCTGGCTGCCACCTTGGTTGTTGGAGTCAGCTCCTGACGGCAGGAATTTTTATGGCCCGGTGCAGGAAAATGATAAAGAAAAAAGTTGCTTGTGAGGACAGAGTGGCAAGGAAAGCCCGCAGCCCCAAAGTCTGGGTGGCAATGCAAGTAGTTCCCAGAGTCCTTGAAAGAAAGTAAGAGTTGTTCTGGCTGCCACCTTGGGAGTAGGACTCAGCTCCGGACGATCGGCGTATTGGAGGCCGGAGCTGGGATAAAGTGTACAAAAGGTGCTTTTGAGGATAGAGTGGCCAGGAAAGCCCGCAGCCCCGAAGTCTGGGTGGCAAGGCAAGTAGTTCCCAGAGACCTTGAAAGAAAGCAAGAGTTGTTCTGGCTGCCACCTTGGCTGTTGGAGCCAGGCCAGAATGTTCGGCATATTGCGGTCCGGTGCTGGGAAAAAGTGAAAAAAAGGTGCTTTTGACGATAGAGTGGCCAGGAAAGCCCGCAGCCCCAAAGTCTGGGTGACAATGCAAGTAGTTCCCAGAGACCTTGAAAACAAGCAAGAGTTGTTCTGGCTACAGCCTTGGGTGTAGATCTCAGCACTGGATGTTCTTCATATTGGAGACCGGTGCTGGGAAAAAGTGAACAAAAGGTGCTTTTGAGAATAGCGTGGCCAGGAAAGCCGCAGCCCCAAAGTCTGGGTGGCAATGCAAGTAGTTCCCAGAGGAGTTCCTAAAAATCTAAAGATGTTCTGGCTGCCACCTTGGTTGTTGGAGTCAGCTCCTGACGGCAGGAATTTTTATGGCCCGGTGCAGGAAAATGATAAAGAAAAAAGTTGCTTGTGAGGACAGAGTGGCCAGGAAAGCCCGCAGCCCCAAACTCTGGGTGACAATGCAAGTAGTTCCCAGAGACTTTAAAAAAAGCAAGAGTTGCTCTGGCTGCTACCTTGGTTTTGGGAGCCAGGCCAGGACGATCAGCATATTGGAGGCCGGTGTTGGGAAAAAGTGAACAAAAGGTGCTTTTGTGGATAGAGTGGCCAGGAAAGCCCGCAGCCCCAAAGTCTGGGTAGCAATGCTAGTAGTTTCCAGACACCTTGAAAGAAAGCAAGAGTTGTTCTGCCTGCCACCTTGGGTGTGGGAACCAGGCCAGGACGTTTGGAATTTTTGGAGGCCGGTGCTGGGAGAAAGTGAACAAAAGGTGCTTTTGAGGATAGAGTGGCCAGGAAAGCCCACAGCCCCAAAGTCTGGGTAGCAATGCAAGTAGTTCCCAGAGACCTTGAAAACAAGCAAGAGTTATTCCGGCTACAGCCTTGGGTGTAGATCTCAGCTCTGGATGTTCTTCATATTGGAGGCCGGTGCTGGGAAAAAGTGAACAAAAGGTGCTTTTGAGGATAGCGTGGCCAGGAAAGCCGCAGCCCCAAAGTCTGGGTGGCAATGCAAGTAGTTCTCAGAGACGTTCAAAAGAAGCAGGAGGTGTTCTGGCTGCCACCCGGGTTGTGGAGTCAGCTCCTATCGTTTGGAATTTTTGGAGGCCGGTGCTGGGAGAAAGTGAACAAAAGGTGCTTTTGAGGATAGAGTGGCCAGGAAAGCCCGCAGCCCCAAAGTCTGGGTGGCAATGCAAGTAGTTCCCAGAGGAGTTCCTAAAAATCTAAAGATGTTCTGGCTGCCACCTTGGTTGTTGGAGTCAGCTCCTGACGGCAGGAATTTTTATGGCCCGGTGCAGGAAAATGATAAAGAAAAAAGTTGCTTGTGAGGACAGAGTGGCAAGGAAAGCCCGCAGCCCCAAAGTCTGGGTGGCAATGCAAGTAGTTCCCAGAGTCCTTGAAAGAAAGTAAGAGTTGTTCTGGCTGCCACCTTGGGAGTAGGATTCAGCTCCGGACGATCGGCGTATTGGAGGCCGGAGCTGGGATAAAGTGTACAAAAGGTCCTTTTGAGGATAGAGTGGCCAGGAAAGCCCGCAGCCCCAAAGTCTGGGTGGCAATGCAAGTAGTTCTCAGAGACGTTCAAAAGAAGCAGGAGGTGTTCTGGCTGCCACCTGGGTTGTGGAGTCAGCTCCTATCGTTTGGAATTTTTGGAGGCCGTTGCTGGGAGAAAGTGAACAAAAGGTGCTTTTGAGGATAGAGTGGCCAGGAAAGCCCGCAGCCCCAAAGTCTGGGTGAAAATGCAAGTAGTTCCCAGAGACCTTGAAAGAAAGTATGAGTTGTTCTGGCTGCCACCTTGGGTTGTAGGAGCCAGGCCAGGACGTTTGGAATTTTTGGAGGCCGGTGCTGGGAGAAAGTGAACAAAAGGTGCTTTTGAGGATAGAGTGGCCAGGAAAGCCCACAGCCCCAAAGTCTGGGTGGCAATGCAAGTAGCTCCCAGAGACCTTGAAAACAAGCAAGAGTTATTCTGGCTACCGCCTTGGGTGTAGATCTCAGCTCTGGATGTTCGTCATATTGGAGGCCGGTGCTGGGAAAAAGTGAACAAAAGGTGCTTTTGTGGATAGAGTGGTCAGGAAAGCACTCAGCCCCAAAGTCTGGGTGGCAATGCAAGTAGTTCTCAGAGACGTTCAAAAGAAGCAGGAGGTGTTCTGGCTGCCACCTGGGTTGTGGAGTCAGCTCCTATCGTTTGGAATTTTTGGAGGCCGGTGCTGGGAGAAAGTGAACAAAAGGTGCTTGTGAGGATAGAGTGGCCAGGAAAGCCCGCAGCCCCAAAGTCTGGGTGGCAATGCAAGTAGTTCCCAGAGACCTTGAAAGAAAGCAAGAGTTGTTCTGGCTGCCACCTTGGCTGTGGGAGCCAGGCCAGGATGTTCGGCATATTGGGGTCCGGTGCTGGGTTAAAGTAAAAAAAGGTGCTTTTGAGGATAGAGTGGCCAGGTAAGCCCGCAGCCCCAAAGTCTGGGTGGCAATGCAAGTTGTTCCCAGAGACCTTGAAAGAAAGCAAGAGTTGTTCTGGCTGCCACCTTGGGTGCAGATCTCAGCACTGGATGTTCTTCATATTGGAGGCCGGTGCTGGGAAAAAGTGAACAAAAGGTGCTTTTGAGAATAGCGTGGCCAGGAAAGCTGCAGCCCCAAAGTCTGGGTGGCAATGCAAGCAGTTCCCAGAGGAGTTCCTAAAAATCTAAAGATGTTCTGGCTGCCACCTTGGTTGTTGGAGTCAGATTCTGTAGGTCGGAATTTTTATGACCCGGTGCAGGAATATAATAAAGAAAAAAGGTGCTTTTGAGGATAGAGTGGCCAGGAAAGCCCGCAGCCCCAAAGTCTGGGTGGCAATGCAAGTAGTTCCCAGAGACCTTGAAAGAAAGCAAGAGTTGTTCTGGCTGCCACCTTGGCTGTGGGAGCCAGGCCAGGATGTTCGGCATATTGGGGTCCGGTGCTGGGTTAAAGTAAAAAAAGGGTGCTTTTGACGATAGAGTGGCCAGGAAAGCCCGCAGCCCCAAAGTCTGGGTAGCAATGCAAGTAGTTACCAGAGGAGTTCCTAATAATCCAAAGGTGTTTTGGCGGCATTCTTGGTTGTGGGAATCAGCTTCTGTAGGTCGGAATTTTTATGACCCGGTGCAGGAATATAATAAAGAAAAAAGGTGCTTTTGAAGATAGAGTGGCGAGGAAAGCCCGCAGCCCCAAAGTCTGGGTGGCAATGCAAGTAGTTCCCAGAGACCTTGAAAGAAAGTAAGAGTTGTTCTGGCTGCCACCTTAGGAGTAGGACTCAGCTCCGGACGATCGGCGTATTGGAGGCCGGAGCTGGGATAAAGTGTACAAAAGGTGCTTTTGAGGATAGAGTGGCCAGGAAAGCCCGCAGCCCCGAAGTCTGGGTGGCAAGGCAAGTAGTTCCCAGAGACCTTGAAAGAAAGCAAGAGTTGTTCTGGCTGCCACCTTGGCTGTTGGAGCCAGGCCAGAATGTTCGGCATATTGGGGTCCGGTGCTGGGAAAAAGTGAAAAAAAGGTGCTTTTGACGATAGAGTGGCCAGGAAAGCCCGCAGCCCCAAAGTCTGGGTAGCAATGCAATTAGCTCCCAGAGACCTTGAAAGAAAGCAAGAGTTGTTCTGGCTACAGCCTTGGGTGTAGATCTCAGCACTGGATGTTCTTCATATTGGAGGCCGGTGCTGGGAAAAAGTGAACAAAAGGTGCTTTTGAGGATAGCGTGGCCAGGAAAGCCGCAGCCCCAAAGTCTGGGTCGCAATGCAAGTAGTTCTCAGAGACGTTCAAAAGAAGCAGGAGGTGTTCTGGCTGCCACCCGGGTTGTGGAGTCAGCTCCTATCGTTTGGAATTTTTGGAGGCCGGTGCTGGGAGAAAGTGAACAAAAGGTGCTTTTGAGGATAGAGTGGCCAGGAAAGCCCGCAGCCCCAAAGTCTGGGTGGCAATGCAAGTAGTTCCCAGAGGAGTTCCTAAAAATCTAAAGATGTTCTGGCTGCCACCTTGGTTGTTGGATTCAGCTCCTGACGGCAGGAATTTTTATGGCCCGGTGCAGGAAAATGATAAAGAAAAAAGTTGCTTGTGAGGACAGAGTGGCAAGGAAAGCCCGCAGCCCCAAACTCTGGGTGGCAATGCAAGTAGTTCCCAGAGTCCTTGAAAGAAAGTAAGAGTTGTTCTGGCTGCCACCTTGGGAGTAGGACTCAGCTCCGGACGATCGGCGTATTGGAGGCCGGAGCTGGGATAAAGTGTACAAAAGGTGCTTTTGAGGATAGAGTGGCCAGGAAAGCCCGCAGCCCCGAAGTCTGGGTGGCAATGCAAGTAGTTCCCAGAGACCTTGAAAGAAAGCAAGAGTTGTTCTGGCTGCCACCTTGGCTGTGGGAGCCAGGCCAGGATGTTCGGCATATTGGGGTCCGGTGCTGGGTTAAAGTAAAAAAAGGTGCTTTTGAGGATAGAGTGGCCAGGAAAGTCCGCAGCCCCAAAGTGTGGGTGGCAATGCAAGTAGTTCCCGGAGACCTTGAAAGAAAGCAAGAGTTGTTCTGGCTGCCACCTTGGGAGTAGGACTCAGGTCCAGACGATCGGCGTATTGGAGGCCGGAGCTGGGATAAAGTGTACAAAAGGTTCTTTTGAGGATAGAGTGGCCAGGTAAGCCCGCAGCCCCAAAGTCTGGGTGGCAATGCAAGTAGTTCCCAGAGACCTTGAAAGAAAGCAAGAGTTGTTCTGGCTGCCACCTTGGGTGTAGATCTCAGCACTGGATGTTCTTCATATTGGAGGCCGGTGCTGGGAAAAAGTGAACAAAAGGTGCTTTTGAGAATAGCGTGGCCAGGAAAGCCGCAGCCCCAAAGTCTGGGTGGCAATGCAAGTAGTTCCCAGAGGAGTTCCTAAAAATCTAAAGATGTTCTGGCTGCCACCTTGGTTGTTGGAGTCAGCTCCTGACGGCAGGAATTTTTATGGCCCGGTGCAGGAAAATGATAAAGAAAAAAGTTTCTTGTGAGGACAGAGCGGCCAGGAAAGCCCGCAGCCCCAAACTCTTGGTGGCAATGCAAGTAGCTACCAGAGACCTTGAAAACAAGCAAGACTTATTCTGTCTACCGCCTTGGGTTGTAGGAGCCAGGCAAGTACGATTGGAATTTTTGGAGGCCTGTGCTGGGAGAAAGTGAAAAAAAGGTTCTTTTGAGGATAGAGTGGCCAGGAAAGCCCACAGCCCCAAAGTCTGGGTGGCAATGCAAGTAGCTCCCAGAGACCTTGAAAACAAGCAAGAGTTATTCTGGCTACAGCCTTGGGTGTAGATCTCAGCTCTGGATGTTCGTCATATTGGAGGCCGGTGCTGGGAAAAAGTGAACAAAAGGTGCTTTTGTGGATAGAGTGGTCAGGAAAGCCCGCAGCCCCAAAGTCTGGGTGGCAATGCAAGTAGTTCCCAGAGACGTTCAAAAGAAGCAGGAGGTGTTCTGGCTGCCACCCGGGTTGTGGAGTCAGCTCCTATCGTTTGGAATTTTTGGAGGCCGGTGCTGGGAGAAAGTGAACAAAAGGTGCTTTTGTGGATAGAGTGGCCAGGAAAGCCCGCAGCCCCAAAGTCTGGGTGGCAATGCAAGTAGTTCTCAGAGACGTTCAAAAGAAGCAGGAGGTGTTCTGGCTGCCACCTGGGTTGTAGGAGCCAGGCCAGGACGATTGGAATTTTTGGAGGCCGGTGCTGGGAGAAAGTGAACAAAAGGTGCTTGTGAGGATAGAGTGGCCAGGAAAGCCCACAGCCCCAAAGTCTGGGTGGCAATGCAAGTAGTTCCCAGAGACCTTGAAAACAAGCAAGAGTTATTCTGGCTACCGCCTTGGGTTGTAGGAGCCAGGCCAGGACGATTGGAATTTTTGGAGGCCGGTGCTGGGAGAAAGAGAACAAAAGGTGCTTTTGACGATAGAGTGGCCAGGTAAGCCCGCAGCCCCAAAGTCTGGGTGGCAATGCAAATTGTTCCCAGAGGAGTTCCTAATAATCCAAAGGTGTTTTGGCGGCATTCCGGTTGTGGGATTCAGCTTCTGTAGGTCGGAATTTTTATGACCCGGTGCAGGAATATAATAAAGAAAAAAGGTGCTTTTGAAGATAGAGTGGCGAGGAAAGCCCGCAGCCCCAAAGTCTGGGTGGCAATGCAAGTAGTTCCCAGAGGAGTTCCTAATAATCCAAAGGTGTTTTGGCGGCATTCTGGTTGTGGGAATCAGCTTCTGTAGGTCGGAATTTTTATGACCCGGTGCAGGAATATAATAAAGAAAAAAGGTGCTTTTGAAGATAGAGTGGCGAGGAAAGCCCGCAGCCCCAAAGTCTGGGTGGCAATGCAAGTAGTTCCCAGAGACCTTGAAAGAAAGTAAGAGTTGTTCTGGCTGCCACCTTGGGAGTAGGACTCAGCTCCGGACGCTCGGCGTATTGGAGGCCGGAGCTGGGATAAAGTGTACAAAAGGTGCTTTTGAGGATAGAGTGGCCAGGAAAGCCCGCAGCCCCAAAGTCTGGGTGGCAATGCAAGTAGTTCCCAGAGACCTTGAAAGAAAGCAAGAGTTGTTCTGGCTGCCACCTTGGCTGTGGGAGCCAGGCCAGGATGTTCGGCATATTGGGGTCCGGTGCTGGGTTAAATTAAAAAAAGGTGCTTTTGAGGATAGAGTGGCCAGGAAAGTCCGCAGCCCCAAAGTGTGGGTGGCAATGCAAGTAGTTCCCGGAGACCTTGAAAGAAAGCAAGAGTTGTTCTGGCTGCCACCTTGGGAGTAGGACTCAGGTCCGGACGATCGGCGTATTGGAGGCCGGAGCTGGGATAAAGTGTACAAAAGGTTCTTTTGAGGATAGAGTGGCCAGGTAAGCCCGCAGCCTCAAAGTCTGGGTGGCAATGCAAGTAGTTCCCAGAGGAGTTCCTAAAAATCTAAAGATGTTCTGGCTGCCACCTTGGTTGTTGGAGTCAGCTCCTGACGGCAGGAATTTTTATGGCCCGGTGCAGGAAAATGATAAAGAAAAAAGTTTCTTTTGAGGACAGAGCGGCCAGGAAAGCCCGCAGCCCCAAACTCTGGGTGGCAATGCAAGTAGTTCCCAGAGACCTTGAAAGAAAGTATGAGTTGTTCTGGCTGCCACCTTGGGTTGTAGGAGCCAGGCCAGGACGTTTGGAATTTTTGGAGGCCGGTGCTGGGAGAAAGTGAACAAAAGGTGCTTTTGAGGATAGAGTGGCCAGGAAAGCCCGCAGCCCCAAAGTCTGGGTGGCAATGCAAGTAGCTCCCAGAGACCTTGAAAACAAGCAAGAGTTATTCTGGCTACCGCCTTGGGTTGTAGGAGCCAGGCAAGTACGATTGGAATTTTTGGAGGCCGGTGCTGGGAGAAAGAGAACAAAAGGTGCTTTTGAGATAGAGTGGCCAGGTAAGCCAGCAGCCCCAAAGTCTGGGTGGCAATGCAAATAGTTCCCAGAGGAATTCCTAAAAATCTAAAGATGTTCTGGCTGCCACCTTGGTTGTTGGAGTCAGCTCCTGACGGCAGGAATTTTTATGGTCCAGTGCAGGAAAATGATAAAGAAAAAATTTGCTTGTGAGGACAGATTGGCCAGGAAAGCCCGCAGACCCAAAGTCTGGGTGGCAATGCAAGTAGTTCCCAGAGTCCTTGAAAGAAAGTAAGAGTTGTTCTGGATGCCACCTTGGGAGTAGATCTCAGCTCTGGATGTTCGTCATATTGGAGGCCGGTGCTGGGAAAAAGTGAACAAAAGGTGCTTTTGTGGATAGAGTGGTCAAGAAAGCACTCAGCCCCAAAGTCTGGGTGGCAATGCAAGTAGTTCTCAGAGACGTTCAAAAGAAGCAGGAGGTGTTCTGGCTGCCACCTGGGTTGTGGAGTTAGCTCCTATCGTTTGGAATTTTTGGAGGCCGGTGCTGGGAGAAAGTGAACAAAAGGTGCTTTTGACGATAGAGTGGCCAGGTAAGCCCGCAGCCCCAAAGTCTGGGTGGCAATGCAAGTAGTTCCCAGAGGAGTTCCTAAAAATCTAAAGATGTTCTGGCTGCCACCTTGGTTGTTGGAGTCAGCTCCTGACGACAGGAATTTTTATGGCCCCGTGAAGGAAAATGATAAAGAAAAAACGTTCTTGTGAGGACAGAGTGGCAAGGAAAGCCCGCAGCCCCAAATTCTGGGTGGCAATGCAAGTAGTTCCCAGAGACCTTGAAAGAAAGCAAGAGTTGTTCTGGCTGCCACCTTGGCTGTGGGAGCCAGGCCAGGATGTTCGGCATATTGGGGTCCGGTGCTGGGAAAAAGTGAAAAAAAGGTTCTTTTGACGATAGAGTGGTCAGAAAAGCCCACAGCCCCAAAGTCTGGGTGGCAATACAAGTAGCTCCCAGAGACCTTGAAAAAAGCAAGAGTTGTTCTTTCTGCTACCTTGGTTTTGGGAGCCAGGCCAGGACGATCGGCATATTGGAGGGCGGTATTGGGAGAAAGTGAACAAAAGGTGCTTTTGAGGATAGAGTGGCCAGGAAAGCCCGCAGCCCCAAAGTCTGGGTGGCAATGCAAGTAGTTCTCAGAGACGTTCAAAAGAAGCAGGAGGTGTTCTGGCTGCCACCTGGGTTGTGGAGTCAGCTCCTATCGTTTGGAATTTTTGGAGGCCGTTGCTGGGAGAAAGTGAACAAAAGGTGCTTGTGAGGATAGAGTGGTCAGGAAAGCACTCAGCCCCAAAGTCTGGGTGGCAATGCAAGTAGTTCTCAGAGACGTTCAAAAGAAGCAGGAGGTGTTCTGGCTGCCACCTGGGTTGTGGAGTCAGCTCCTATCGTTTGGAATTTTTGGAGGCCGTTGCTGGGAGAAAGTGAACAAAAGGTGCTTGTGAGGATAGAGTGGCCAGGAAAGCCCGCAGCCCCAAACTCTGGGTGAAAATGCAAGTAGTTCCCAGAGACTTTAAAAAAAGCAAGAGTTGCTCTGGCTGCTACCTTGGTTTTGGGAGCCAGGCCAGAACGATCGGCATATTGGAGGCCGGTGCTGGGAAAAAGTGAACAAAAGGTGCTTTTGTGGATAGAGTGGCCAGGAAAGCCCGCAGCCCCAAAGTCTGGGTAGCAATGCAAGTAGTTCCCAGAGACCTTGAAAGAAAGCAAGAGTTGTTCTGGCTACAGCCTTGGGTGTAGATCTCAGCACTGGATGTTCTTCATATTGGAGGCCGGTGCTGGGAAAAAGTGAACAAAAGGTGCTTTTGAGGATAGAGTGGCCAGGAAAGCCGCAGCCCCAAAGTCTGGGTGGCAATGCAAGTAGTTCCCAGAGACGTTCAAAAGAAGCAGGAGGTGTTCTGGCTGCCACCCGGGTTGTGGAGTCAGCTCCTATCGTTTGGAATTTTTGGAGGCCGGTGCTGGGAGAAAGTGAACAAAAGGTTCTTTTGAGATAGAGTGGCCAGGTAAGCCCGCAGCCCCAAAGTCTGGGTGGCAATGCAAGTAGTTCCCAGAGGAGTTCCTAAAAATCTAAAGATGTTCTGGCTGCCACCTTGGTTGTTGGAGTCAGCTCCTGACGGCAGGAATTTTTATGGCCCGGTGCAGGAAAATGATAAAGAAAAAAGTTGCTTGTGAGGACAGAGTGGCAAGGAAAGCCCGCAGCCCCAAAGTCTGGGTGGCAATGCAAGTAGTTCCCAGAGTCCTTGAAAGAAAGTAAGAGTTGTTCTGGCTGCCACCTTGGGAGTAGGACTCAGCTCCGGACGATCGGCGTATTGGAGGCCGGAGCTGGGATAAAGTGTACAAAAGGTCCTTTTGAGGATAGAGTGGCCAGGAAAGCCCGCAGCCCCAAAGTCTGGGTGGCAATGCAAGTAGTTCCCAGAGACCTTGAAAGAAAGCAAGAGTTGTTCTGGCTGCCACCTTGGCTGTGGGAGCCAGGCCAGGATGTTCGGCATATTGGGGTCCGGTGCTGGGTTAAAGTAAAAAAAGGTGCTTTTGAGGATAGAGTGGCCAGGAAAGTCCGCAGCCCCAAAGTGTGGGTGGCAATGCAAGTAGTTCCCGGAGACCTTGAAAGAAAGCAAGAGTTGTTCTGGCTGCCACCTTGGGAGTAGGACTCAGGTCCGGACGATCGGCGTATTGGAGGCCGGAGCTGGGATAAAGTGTACAAAAGGTTCTTTTGAGGATAGAGTGGCCAGGTAAGCCCGCAGCCCCAAAGTCTGGGTGGCAATGCAAGTTGTTCCCAGAGACCTTGAAAGAAAGCAAGAGTTGTTCTGTCTGCCACCTTGGGTGTAGATCTCAGCACTGGATGTTCTTCATATTGGAGGCCGGTGCTGGGAAAAAGTGAACAAAAGGTGCTTTTGAGAATAGCGTGGCCAGGAAAGCCCGCAGCCCCAAAGTCTGGGTGGCAATGCAAGTAGTTCCCAGAGGAGTTCCTAAAAACTCTAAAGATGTTCTGGCTGCCACCTTGGTTGTTGGAGTCAGATTCTGTAGGTCGGAATTTTTATGATCCGGTGCAGGAATATAATAAAGAAAAAAGGTGCTTTTGAGGATAGAGTGGCGAGGAAAGCCCGCAGCCCCAAAGTCTGGGTGGCAAGGCAAGTAGTTCCCAGAGACCTTGAAAGAAAGCAAGAGTTGTTCTGGCTGCCACCTTGGCTGTGGGAGCCAGGCCAGGATGTTCGGCATATTGGGGTCCGGTGCTGGGTTAAAGTAAAAAAAGGGTGCTTTTGAGGATAGAGTGGCCAGGAAAGCCCGCAGCCCCAAAGTCTGGGTAGCAATGCAAGTAGTTACCAGAGGAGTTCCTAATAATCCAAAGGTGTTTTGGCGGCATTCTTGGTTGTGGGAATCAGCTTCTGTAGGTCGGAATTTTTATGACCCGGTGCAGGAATATAATAAAGAAAAAAGGTGCTTTTGAAGATAGAGTGGCGAGGAAAGCCCGCAGCCCCAAAGTCTGGGTGGCAATGCAAGTAGTTCCCAGAGACCTTGAAAGAAAGTAAGAGTTGTTCTGGCTGCCACCTTAGGAGTAGGACTCAGCTCCGGACGATCGGCGTATTGGAGGCCGGAGCTGGGATAAAGTGTACAAAAGGTGCTTTTGAGGATAGAGTGGCCAGGAAAGCCCGCAGCCCCGAAGTCTGGGTGGCAATGCAAGTAGTTCCCAGAGACCTTGAAAGAAAGCAAGAGTTGTTCTGGCTGCCACCTTGGCTGTTGGAGCCAGGCCAGAATGTTCGGCATATTGGGGTCCGGTGCTGGGAAAAAGTGAAAAAAAGGTGCTTTTGAGGATAGAGTGGCCAGGAAAGCCCGCAGCCCCAAAGTCTGGGTGACAATGCAAGTAGTTCCCAGAGACCTTGAAAACAAGCAAGAGTTGTTCTGGCTACAGCCTTGGGTGTAGATCTCAGCACTGGATGTTCTTCATATTGGAGACCGGTGCTGGGAAAAAGTGAACAAAAGGTGCTTTTGAGAATAGCGTGGCCAGGAAAGCCGCAGCCCCAAAGTCTGGGTGGCAATGCAAGTAGTTCCCAGAGGAGTTCCTAAAAATCTAAAGATGTTCTGGCTGCCACCTTGGTTGTTGGAGTCAGCTCCTGACGGCAGGAATTTTTATGGCCCGGTGCAGGAAAATGATAAAGAAAAAAGTTTCTTGTGAGGACAGAGTGGCCAGGAAAGCCCGCAGCCCCAAACTCTGGGTGACAATGCAAGTAGTTCCCAGAGACTTTAAAAAAAGCAAGAGTTGCTCTGGCTGCTACCTTGGTTTTGGGAGCCAGGCCAGGACGATCGGCATATTGGAGGCCGGTGTTGGGAAAAAGTGAACAAAAGGTGCTTTTGTGGATAGAGTGGCCAGGAAAGCCCGCAGCCCCGAAGTCTGGGTAGCAATGCTAGTAGTTTCCAGACACCTTGAAAGAAAGCAAGAGTTGTTCTGCCTGCCACCTTGGGTGTGGGAACCAGGCCAGGACGTTTGGAATTTTTGGAGGCCGGTGCTGGGAGAAAGTGAACAAAAGGTGCTTTTGAGGATAGAGTGGCCAGGAAAGCCCACAGCCCCAAAGTCTGGGTAGCAATGCAAGTAGTTCCCAGAGACCTTGAAAACAAGCAAGAGTTATTCCGGCTACAGCCTTGGGTGTAGATCTCAGCTCTGGATGTTCTTCATATTGGAGGCCGGTGCTGGGAAAAAGTGAACAAAAGGTGCTTTTGAGGATAGCGTGGCCAGGAAAGCCGCAGCCCCAAAGTCTGGGTGGCAATGCAAGTAGTTCTCAGAGACGTTCAAAAGAAGCAGGAGGTGTTCTGGCTGCCACCTTGGTTGTTGGAGTCAGCTCCTATCGTTTGGAATTTTTGGAGGCCGGTGCTGGGAGAAAGTGAACAAAAGGTGCTTTTGAGGATAGAGTGGCCAGGAAAGCCCGCAGCCCCAAAGTCTGGCTGGCAATGCAAGTAGTTCCCAGAGGAGTTCCTAAAAATCTAAAGATGTTCTGGCTGCCACCTTGGTTGTTGGAGTCAGCTCCTGACGGCAGGAATTTTTATGGCCCGGTGCAGGAAAATGATAAAGAAAAAAGTTGCTTGTGAGGACAGAGTGGCCAGGAAAGCCCGCAGCCCCAAAGTCTGGGTGGCAATGCAAGTAGTTCCCAGAGTCCTTGAAAGAAAGTAAGAGTTGTTCTGGCTGCCACCTTGGGAGTAGGATTCAGCTCCGGACGATCGGCGTATTGGAGGCCGGAGCTGGGATAAAGTGTACAAAAGGTCCTTTTGAGGATAGAGTGGCCAGGAAAGCCCGCAGCCCCAAAGTCTGGGTGGCAATGCAAGTAGTTCTCAGAGACGTTCAAAAGAAGCAGGAGGTGTTCTGGCTGCCACCTGGGTTGTGGAGTCAGCTCCTATCGTTTGGAATTTTTGGAGGCCGTTGCTGGGAGAAAGTGAACAAAAGGTGCTTGTGAGGATAGAGTGGCCAGGAAAGCCCGCAGCCCCAAACTCTGGGTGAAAATGCAAGTAGTTCCCAGAGACTTTAAAAAAAGCAAGAGTTGCTCTGGCTGCTACCTTGGTTTTGGGAGCCAGGCCAGGACGATCGGCATATTGGAGGCCGGTGCTGGGAAAAAGTGAACAAAAGGTGCTTTTGTGGATAGAGTGGCCAGGAAAGCCCGCAGCCCCAAAGTCTGGGTAGCAATGCAAGTAGTTCCCAGAGACCTTGAAAGAAAGCAAGAGTTGTTCTGGCTACAGCCTTGGGTGTAGATCTCAGCACTGGATGTTCTTCATATTGGAGGCCGGTGCTGGGAAAAAGTGAACAAAAGGTGCTTTTGAGGATAGAGTGGCCAGGAAAGCCGCAGCCCCAAAGTCTGGGTGGCAATGCAAGTAGTTCCCAGAGACGTTCAAAAGAAGCAGGAGGTGTTCTGGCTGCCACCCGGGTTGTGGAGTCAGCTCCTATCGTTTGGAATTTTTGGAGGCCGGTGCTGGGAGAAAGTGAACAAAAGGTTCTTTTGAGATAGAGTGGCCAGGTAAGCCCGCAGCCCCAAAGTCTGGGTGGCAATGCAAGTAGTTCCCAGAGGAGTTCCTAAAAATCTAAAGATGTTCTGGCTGCCACCTTGGTTGTTGGAGTCAGCTCCTGACGGCAGGAATTTTTATGGCCCGGTGCAGGAAAATGATAAAGAAAAAAGTTGCTTGTGAGGACAGAGTGGCAAGGAAAGCCCGCAGCCCCAAAGTCTGGGTGGCAATGCAAGTAGTTCCCAGAGTCCTTGAAAGAAAGTAAGAGTTGTTCTGGCTGCCACCTTGGGAGTAGGACTCAGCTCCGGACGATCGGCGTATTGGAGGCCGGAGCTGGGATAAAGTGTACAAAAGGTGCTTGTGAGGATAGAGTGGCCAGGAAAGCCCGCAGCCCCGAAGTCTGGGTGGCAAGGCAAGTAGTTCCCAGAGACCTTGAAAGAAAGCAAGAGTTGTTCTGGCTGCCACCTTGGCTGTTGGAGCCAGGCCAGAATGTTCGGCATATTGGGGTCCGGTGCTGGGAAAAAGTGAAAAAAAGGTGCTTTTGACGATAGAGTGGCCAGGAAAGCCCGCAGCCCCAAAGTCTGGGTGACAATGCAAGTAGTTCCCAGAGACCTTGAAAACAAGCAAGAGTTGTTCTGGCTACAGCCTTGGGTGTAGATCTCAGCACTGGATGTTCTTCATATTGGAGACCGGTGCTGGGAAAAAGTGAACAAAAGGTGCTTTTGAGAATAGCGTGGCCAGGAAAGCCGCAGCCCCAATGTCTGGGTGGCAATGCAAGTAGTTCCCAGAGGAGTTCCTAAAAATCTAAAGATGTTCTGGCTGCCACCTTGGTTGTTGGAGTCAGCTCCTGACGGCAGGAATTTTTATGGCCCGGTGCAGGAAAATGATAAAGAAAAAAGTTGCTTGTGAGGACAGAGTGGCCAGGAAAGCCCGCAGCCCCAAACTCTGGGTGACAATGCAAGTAGTTCCCAGAGACTTTAAAAAAAGCAAGAGTTGCTCTGGCTGCTACCTTGGTTTTGGGAGCCAGGCCAGGACGATCAGCATATTGGAGGCCGGTGTTGGGAAAAAGTGAACAAAAGGTGCTTTTGTGGATAGAGTGGCCAGGAAAGCCCGCAGCCCCAAAGTCTGGGTAGCAATGCTAGTAGTTTCCAGACACCTTGAAAGAAAGCAAGAGTTATTCCGGCTACAGCCTTGGGTGTAGATCTCAGCTCTGGATGTTCTTCATATTGGAGGCCGGTGCTGGGAAAAAGTGAACAAAAGGTGCTTTTGAGGATAGCGTGGCCAGGAAAGCCCACAGCCCCAAAGTCTGGGTAGCAATGCAAGTAGTTCCCAGAGACCTTGAAAACAAGCAAGAGTTATTCCGGCTACAGCCTTGGGTGTAGATCTCAGCTCTGGATGTTCTTCATATTGGAGGCCGGTGCTGGGAAAAAGTGAACAAAAGGTGCTTTTGAGGATAGCGTGGCCAGGAAAGCCGCAGCCCCAAAGTCTGGGTGGCAATGCAAGTAGTTCTCAGAGACGTTCAAAAGAAGCAGGAGGTGTTCTGGCTGCCACCCGGGTTGTGGAGTCAGCTCCTATCGTTTGGAATTTTTGGAGGCCGGTGCTGGGAGAAAGTGAACAAAAGGTGCTTTTGAGGATAGAGTGGCCAGGAAAGCCCGCAGCCCCAAAGTCTGGGTGGCAATGCAAGTAGTTCCCAGAGGAGTTCCTAAAAATCTAAAGATGTTCTGGCTGCCACCTTGGTTGTTGGAGTCAGCTCCTGACGGCAGGAATTTTTATGGCCCGGTGCAGGAAAATGATAAAGAAAAAAGTTGCTTGTGAGGACAGAGTGGCAAGGAAAGCCCGCAGCCCCAAAGTCTGGGTGGCAATGCAAGTAGTTCCCAGAGTCCTTGAAAGAAAGTAAGAGTTGTTCTGGCTGCCACCTGGGGAGTAGTATTCAGCTCCGGACGATCGGCGTATTGGAGGCCGGAGCTGGGATAAAGTGTACAAAAGGTCCTTTTGAGGATAGAGTGGCCAGGAAAGCCCGCAGCCCCAAAGTCTGGGTGGCAATGCAAGTAGTTCTCAGAGATGTTCAAAAGAAGCAGGAGGTGTTCTGGCTGCCACCTGGGTTGTGGAGTCAGCTCCTATCGTTTGGAATTTTTGGAGGCCGTTGCTGGGAGAAAGTGAACAAAAGGTGCTTGTGAGGATAGAGTGGTCAAGAAAGCACTCAGCCCCAAAGTCTGGGTGGCAATGCAAGTAGTTCTCAGAGACGTTCAAAAGAAGCAGGAGGTGTTCTGGCTGCCACCTGGGTTGTGGAGTCAGCTCCTATCGTTTGGAATTTTTGGAGGCCGTTGCTGGGAGAAAGTGAACAAAAGGTGCTTGTGAGGATAGAGTGGCCAGGAAAGCCCGCAGCCCCAAACTCTGGGTGAAAATGCAAGTAGTTCCCAGAGACTTTAAAAAAAGCAAGAGTTGCTCTGGCTGCTACCTTGGTTTTGGGAGCCAGGCCAGGACGATCGGCATATTGGAGGCCGGTGCTGGGAAAAAGTGAACAAAAGGTGCTTTTGTGGATAGAGTGGCCAGGAAAGCCCGCAGCCCCAAAGTCTGGGTAGCAATGCAAGTAGTTCCCAGAGACCTTGAAAGAAAGCAAGAGTTGTTCTGGCTACAGCCTTGGGTGTAGATCTCAGCACTGGATGTTCTTCATATTGGAGGCCGGTGCTGGGAAAAAGTGAACAAAAGGTGCTTTTGAGGATAGAGTGGCCAGGAAAGCCGCAGCCCCAAAGTCTGGGTGGCAATGCAAGTAGTTCCCAGAGACGTTCAAAAGAAGCAGGAGGTGTTCTGGCTGCCACCCGGGTTGTGGAGTCAGCTCCTATCGTTTGGAATTTTTGGAGGCCGGTGCTGGGAGAAAGTGAACAAAAGGTTCTTTTGAGATAGAGTGGCCAGGTAAGCCCGCAGCCCCAAAGTCTGGGTGGCAATGCAAGTAGTTCCCAGAGGAGTTCCTAAAAATCTAAAGATGTTCTGGCTGCCACCTTGGTTGTTGGAGTCAGCTCCTGACGGCAGGAATTTTTATGGCCCGGTGCAGGAAAATGATAAAGAAAAAAGTTGCTTGTGAGGACAGAGTGGCAAGGAAAGCCCGCAGCCCCAAAGTCTGGGTGGCAATGCAAGTAGTTCCCAGAGTCCTTGAAAGAAAGTAAGAGTTGTTCTGGCTGCCACCTTGGGAGTAGGACTCAGCTCCGGACGATCGGCGTATTGGAGGCCGGAGCTGGGATAAAGTGTACAAAAGGTCCTTTTGAGGATAGAGTGGCCAGGAAAACCCGCAGCCCCAAAGTCTGGGTGGCAATGCAAGTAGTTCCCAGAGACCTTGAAAGAAAGCAAGAGTTGTTCTGGCTGCCACCTTGGCTGTGGGAGCCAGGCCAGGATGTTCGGCATATTGGGGTCCGGTGCTGGGTTAAAGTAAAAAAAGGTGCTTTTGAGGATAGAGTGGCCAGGAAAGTCCGCAGCCCCAAAGTCTGGGTGGCAATGCAAGTAGTTCCCGGAGACCTTGAAAGAAAGTATGAGTTGTTCTGCCTGCCACCTTGGGTTGTAGGAGCCAGGCCAGGACGTTTGGAATTTTTGGAGGCCGGTGCTGGGAGAAAGTGAACAAAAGGTGCTTTTGAGGATAGAGTGGCCAGGCAAGCCCACAGCCCCAAAGTCTGGGTGGCAATGCAAGTAGCTCCCAGAGACCTTGAAAACAAGCAAGAGTTATTCCGGCTACAGCCTTGGGTGTAGATCTCAGCTCTGGATGTTCTTCATATTGGAGGCCGGTGCTGGGAAAAAGTGAACAAAAGGTGCTTTTGAGGATAGCGTGGCCAGGAAAGCCGCAGCCCCAAAGTCTGGGTGGCAATGCAAGTAGTTCTCAGAGACGTTCAAAAGAAGCAGGAGGTGTTCTGGCTGCCACCCGGGTTGTGGAGTCAGCTCCTATCGTTTGGAATTTTTGGAGGCCGGTGCTGGGAGAAAGTGAACAAAAGGTGCTTTTGAGGATAGAGTGGCCAGGAAAGCCCGCAGCCCCAAAGTCTGGCTGGCAATGCAAGTAGTTCCCAGAGGAGTTCCTAAAAATCTAAAGATGTTCTGGCTGCCACCTTGGTTGTTGGAGTCAGCTCCTGACGGCAGGAATTTTTATGGCCCGGTGCAGGAAAATGATAAAGAAAAAAGTTGCTTGTGAGGACAGAGTGGCAAGGAAAGCCCGCAGCCCCAAAGTCTGGGTGGCAATGCAAGTAGTTCCCAGAGTCCTTGAAAGAAAGTAAGAGTTGTTCTGGCTGCCACCTTGGGAGTAGGATTCAGCTCCGGACGATCGGCGTATTGGAGGCCGGAGCTGGGATAAAGTGTACAAAAGGTCCTTTTGAGGATAGAGTGGCCAGGAAAGCCCGCAGCCCCAAAGTCTGGGTGGCAATGCAAGTAGTTCTCAGAGACGTTCAAAAGAAGCAGGAGGTGTTCTGGCTGCCACCTGGGTTGTGGAGTCAGCTCCTATCGTTTGGAATTTTTGGAGGCCGGTGCTGGGAGAAAGTGAACAAAAGGTGCTTGTGAGGATAGAGTGGCCAGGAAAGCCCGCAGCCCCAAAGTCTGGGTAGCAATGCTAGTAGTTTCCAGACACCTTGAAAGAAAGCAAGAGTTGTTCTGCCTGCCACCTTGGGTTGTAGGAGCCAGGCCAGGACGTTTGGAATTTTTGGAGGCCGGTGCTGGGAGAAAGTGAACAAAAGGTGCTTTTGAGGATAGAGTGGCCAGGAAAGCCCACAGCCCCAAAGTCTGGGTGGCAATGCAAGTAGCTCCCAGAGACCTTGAAAACAAGCAAGAGTTATTCT
Source organism: Numenius arquata (assembly GCF_964106895.1). NCBI lineage: Eukaryota > Metazoa > Chordata > Aves > Charadriiformes > Scolopacidae > Numenius > Numenius arquata. Next base: position 26,448 of record NW_027415745.1, read on the forward strand.
GGCTACCGCCTTGGGTGTAGATCTCAGCTCTGGATGTTCGTCATATTGGAGGCCGGTGCTGGGAAAAAGTGAACAAAAGGTGCTTTTGTGGATAGAGTGGTCAGGAAAGCACTCAGCCCCAAAGTCTGGGTGGCAATGCAAGTAGTTCTCAGAGACGTTCAAAAGAAGCAGGAGGTGTTCTGGCTGCCACCTGGGTTGTGGAGTCAGCTCCTATCGTTTGGAATTTTTGGAGGCCGGTGCTGGGAGAAAGTGAACAAAAGGTGCTTGTGAGGATAGAGTGGCCAGGAAAGCCCGCAGCCCCAAACTCTGGGTGAAAATGCAAGTAGTTCCCAGAGACTTTAAAAAAAGCAAGAGTTGCTCTGGCTGCTACCTTGGTTTTGGGAGCCAGGCCAGGACGATCGGCATATTGGAGGCCGGTGCTGGGAAAAAGTGAACAAAAGGTGCTTTTGTGGATAGAGTGGCCAGGAAAGCCCGCAGCCCCAAAGTCTGGGTAGCAATGCAAGTAGTTCCCAGAGACCTTGAAAGAAAGCAAGAGTTGTTCTGGCTACAGCCTTGGGTGTAGATCTCAGCTCTGGATGTTCGTCATATTGGAGGCCGGTGCTGGGAAAAAGTGAACAAGAGGTGCTTTTGAGGATAGAGTGGCCAGGAAAGCCCGCAGCCCCAAAGTCTGGGTGGCAATGCAAGTAGTTCTCAGAGACGTTCAAAAGAAGCAGGAGGTGTTCTGGCTGCCACCCGGGTTGTGGAGTCAGCTCCTATCGTTTGGAATTTTTGGAGGCCGGAGCTGGGAGAAAGTGAACAAAAGGTTCTTTTGAGATAGAGTGGCCAGGTAAGCCCGCAGCCCCAAAGTCTGGGTGGCAATGCAAGTAGTTCCCAGAGGAGTTCCTAAAAAATCTAAAGATGTTCTGGCTGCCACCTTGGTTGTTGGAATCAGCTCCTGACGGCAGGAATTTTTATGGCCCGGTGCAGGAAAATGATAAAGTAAAAAGTTCCTTGTGAGGATAGAGTGGCCAGGAAAGCCCGCAGCCCCAAAGTCTGGGTGGCAATGCAAGTAGTTCCCAGAGACCTTGAAAGAAAGCAAGAGTTGTTCTGGCTGCCACCTTGGCTGTGGGAGCCAGGCCAGGATGTTCGGCATATTGGGGTCCGGTGCTGGGTTAAAGTAAAAAAAGGTGCTTTTGAGGATAGAGTGGCCAGGTAAGCCCGCAGCCCCAAAGTCTGGGTGGCAATGCAAGTTGTTCCCAGAGACCTTGAAAGAAAGCAAGAGTTGTTCTGGCTGCCACCTTGTGTGCAGATCTCAGCACTGGATGTTCTTCATATTGGAGGCCGGTGCTGGGAAAAAGTGAACAAAAGGTGCTTTTGAGAATAGCGTGGCCAGGAAAGCTGCAGCCCCAAAGTCTGGGTGGCAATGCAAGCAGTTCCCAGAGGAGTTCCTAAAAATCTAAAGATGTTCTGGCTGCCACCTTGGTTGTTGGAGTCAGATTCTGTAGGTCGGAATTTTTATGACCCGGTGCAGGAATATAATAAAGAAAAAAGGTGCTTTTGAGGATAGAGTGGCCAGGAAAGCCCGCAGCCCCAAAGTCTGGGTGGCAATGCAAGTAGTTCCCAGAGACCTTGAAAGAAAGCAAGAGTTGTTCTGGCTGCCACCTTGGCTGTGGGAGCCAGGCCAGGATGTTCGGCATATTGGGGTCCGGTGCTGGGTTAAAGTAAAAAAAGGGTGCTTTTGAGGATAGAGTGGCCAGGAAAGCCCGCAGCCCCAAAGTCTGGGTAGCAATGCAAGTAGTTACCAGAGGAGTTCCTAATAATCCAAAGGTGTTTTGGCGGCATTCTTGGTTGTGGGAATCAGCTTCTGTAGGTCGGAATTTTTATGACCCGGTGCAGGAATATAATAAAGAAAAAAGGTGCTTTTGAAGATAGAGTGGCGAGGAAAGCCCGCAGCCCCAAAGTCTGGGTGGCAATGCAAGTAGTTCCCAGAGACCTTGAAAGAAAGTAAGAGTTGTTCTGGCTGCCACCTTAGGAGTAGGACTCAGCTCCGGACGATCGGCGTATTGGAGGCCGGAGCTGGGATAAAGTGTACAAAAGGTGCTTTTGAGGATAGAGTGGCCAGGAAAGCCCGCAGCCCCAAAGTCTGGGTGGCAAGGCAAGTAGTTCCCAGAGACCTTGAAAGAAAGCAAGAGTTGTTCTGGCTGCCACCTTGGCTGTTGGAGCCAGGCCAGAATGTTCGGCATATTGGGGTCCGGTGCTGGGAAAAAGTGAAAAAAAGGTGCTTTTGACGATAGAGTGGCCAGGAAAGCCCGCAGCCCCAAAGTGTGGGTGGCAATGCAAGTAGCTCCCAGAGACCTTGAAAACAAGCAAGAGTTATTCTGGCTACCGCCTTGGTTGTAGATCTCATCTCTGGATGTTCGTCATATGGGTGGCCGGTGCTGGGAAAAATTGAACAAAAGGTGCTTTTGTGGATAGAGTGGTCAGGAAAGCACTCAGCCCCAAAGTCTGGGTGGCAATGCAAGTAGTTCTCAGAGACGTTCAAAAGAAGCAGGAGGTGTTCTGGCTGCCACCTGGGTTGTGGAGTCAGCTCCTATCGTTTGGAATTTTTGGAGGCCGGTGCTGGGAGAAAGTGAACAAAAGGTGCTTGTGAGGATAGAGTGGCCAGGAAAGCCCACAGCCCCAAAGTCTGGGTGGCAATGCAAGTAGCTCCCAGAGACCTTGAAAACAAGCAAGAGTTATTCTGGCTACCGCCTTGGGTGTAGATCTCAGCTCTGGATGTTCGTCATATTGGAGGCCGGTGCTGGGAAAAAGTGAACAAAAGGTGCTTTTGTGGATAGAGTGGTCAGGAAAGCCGCAGCCCCAAAGTCTGGGTGGCAATGCAAGTAGTTCTCAGAGACGTTCAAAAGAAGCAGGAGGTGTTCTGGCTGCCACCCGGGTTGTGGAGTCAGCTCCTATCGTTTGGAATTTTTGGAGGCCGGTGCTGGGAGAAAGTGAACATAAGGTGCTTGTGAGGATAGAGTGGCCAGGAAAGCCCGCAGCCCCAAAGTCTGGGTGGCAATGCAAGTAGTTCCCAGAGGAGTTCCTAAAAATCTAAAGATGTTCTGGCTGCCACCTTGGTTGTTGGAGTCAGCTCCTGACGGCAGGAATTTTTATGGCCCGGTGCAGGAAAATGATAAAGAAAAAAGTTGCTTGTGAGGACAGAGTGGCCAGGAAAGCCCGCAGCCCCAAACTCTGGGTGACAATGCAAGTAGTTCCCAGAGACTTTAAAAAAAGCAAGAGTTGTTCTGGCTGCTACCTTGGTTTTGGGAGCCAGGCCAGGACGATCAGCATATTGGAGGCCGGTGTTGGGAAAAAGTGAACAAAAGGTGCTTTTGTGGATAGAGTGGCCAGGAAAGCCCGCAGCCCCAAAGTCTGGGTAGCAATGCAAGTAGTTCCCAGACACCTTGAAAGAAAGCAAGAGTTGTTCTGGCTGCCACCTTGGGAGTAGGATTCAGCTCCGGACGATCGGCGTATTGGAGGCCGGAGCTGGGATAAAGTGTACAAAAGGTGCTTTTGAGGATAGAGTGGCCAGGAAAGCCCGCAGCCCCAAAGTCTGGGTGGCAATGGAAGTAGTTCTCAGAGACGTTCAAAAGAAGCAGGAGGTGTTCTGGCTGCCACCCGGGTTGTGGAGTCAGCTCCTATCGTTTTGAATTTTTGGAGGCCGTTGCTGGGAGAAAGTGAACAAAAGGTGCTTTTGAGGATAGAGTGGCCAGGAAAGCCCGCAGCCCCAAAGTCTGGGTGGCAATGCAAGTAGTTCCCAGAGGAGTTCCTAAAAATCTAAAGATGTTCTGGCTGCCACCTTGGTTGTTGGAGTCAGCTCCTGACGGCAGGAATTTTTATGGCCCGGTGCAGGAAAATGATAAAGAAAAAAGTTGCTTGTGAGGACAGAGCGGCCAGGAAAGCCCGCAGCCCCAAACTCTGGGTGGCAATGCAAGTAGTTCCCAGAGACCTTGAAAGAAAGTATGAGTTGTTCTGGCTGCCACCTTGGGTTGTAGGAGCCAGGCCAGGACGTTTGGAATTTTTGGAGGCCGGTGCTGGGAGAAAGTGAACAAAAGGTGCTTTTGTGGATAGAGTGGCCAGGAAAGCCCACAGCCCCAAAGTCTGGGTGGCAATGCAAGTAGCTCCCAGAGACCTTGAAAACAAGCAAGAGTTATTCCGGCTACAGCCTTGGGTGTAGATCTCAGCTCTGGATGTTCTTCATATTGGAGGCCGGTGCTGGGAAAAAGTGAACAAAAGGTGCTTTTGAGGATAGAGTGGCCAGGAAAGCCCGCAGCCCCAAAGTCTGGGTGGCAATGCAAGTAGTTCCCAGAGGAGTTCCTAAAAATCTAAAGATGTTCTGGCTGCCACCTTGGTTGTTGGAGTCAGCTCCTGACGGCAGGAATTTTTATGGCCCGATGCAGGAAAATGATAAAGAAAAAAGTTGCTTGTGAGGACAGAGTGGCCAGGAAAGCCCGCAGCCCCAAAGTCTGGGTGGCAATGCAAGTAGTTCCCAGAGTCCTTGAAAGAAAGTAAGAGTTGTTCTGGCTGCCACCTTGGGAGTAGGACTCAGCTCCGGACGATCGGCGTATTGGAGGCCGGAGGTGGGATAAAGTGTACAAAAGGTGCTTTTGAGGATAGAGTGGCCAGGAAAGCGCGCAGCCCCAAATTCTGGGTGGCAATGCAAGTAGTTCCCAGAGACCTTGAAAGAAAGCAAGAGTTGTTCTGGCTGCCAGCTTGGGTGTAGATCTCAGCACTGGATGTTCTTCATATTGGAGGCCGGTGCTGGGAAAAAGTGAACAAAAGGTGCTTTTGAGAATAGCGTGGCCAGGAAAGCCGCAGCCCCAAAGTCTGGGTGGCAATGCAAGTAGTTCCCAGAGGAGTTCCTAAAAATCTAAAGATGTTCTGGCTGCCACCTTGGTTGTTGGAGTCAGCTCCTGACGGCAGGAATTTTTATGGCCCGGTGCAGGAAAATGATAAAGAAAAAAGTTTCTTGTGAGGACAGAGCGGCCAGGAAAGCCCGCAGCCCCAAACTCTTGGTGGCAATGCAAGTAGCTCCCAGAGACCTTGAAAACAAGCAAGAATTATTCTGGCTACCGCCTTGGGTTGTAGGAGCCAGGCAAGTACGATTGGAATTTTTGGAGGCCTGTGCTGGGAGAAAGTGAAAAAAAGGTTCTTTTGAGGATAGAGTGGCCAGGAAAGCCCACAGCCCCAAAGTCTGGGTGGCAATGCAAGTAGCTCCCAGAGACCTTGAAAACAAGCAAGAGTTATTCTGGCTACAGCCTTGGGTGTAGATCTCAGCTCTGGATGTTCGTCATATAGGAGGCCGGTGCTGGGAAAAAGTGAACAAAAGGTGCTTTTGTGGATAGAGTGGTCAGGAAAGCCCGCAGCCCCAAAGTCTGGGTGGCAATGCAAGTAGTTCTCAGAGACGTTCAAAAGAAGCAGGAGGTGTTCTGGCTGCCACCCGGGTTGTGGAGTCAGCTCCTATCGTTTGGAATTTTTGGAGGCCGGTGCTGGGAGAAAGTGAACAAAAGGTGCTTTTGTGGATAGAGTGGCCAGGAAAGCCCGCAGCCCCAAAGTCTGGGTGGCAATGCAAGTAGTTCTCAGAGACGTTCAAAAGAAGCAGGAGGTGTTCTGGCTGCCACCTGGGTTGTAGGAGCCAGGCCAGGACGATTGGAATTTTTGGAGGCCGGTGCTGGGAGAAAGTGAACAAAAGGTGCTTGTGAGGATAGAAGTGGCCAGGAAAGCCCACAGCCCCAACGTCTGGGTGGCAATGCAAGTAGTTCCCAGAGACCTTGAAAACAAGCAAGAGTTATTCTGGCTACCGCCTTGGGTTGTAGGAGCCAGGCCAGGACGATTGGAATTTTTGGAGGCCGGTGCTGGGAGAAAGAGAACAAAAGGTGCTTTTGACGATAGAGTGGCCAGGTAAGCCCGCAGCCCCAAAGTCTGGGTGGCAATGCAAATTGTTCCCAGAGGAGTTCCTAATAATCCAAAGGTGTTTTGGCGGCATTCCGGTTGTGGGATTCAGCTTCTGTAGGTCGGAATTTTTATGACCCGGTGCAGGAATATAATAAAGAAAAAAGGTGCTTTTGAAGATAGAGTGGCGAGGAAAGCCCGCAGCCCCAAAGTCTGGGTGGCAATGCAAGTAGTTCCCAGAGGAGTTCCTAATAATCCAAAGGTGTTTTGGCGGCATTCTGGTTGTGGGAATCAGCTTCTGTAGGTCGGAATTTTTATGACCCGGTGCAGGAATATAATAAAGAAAAAAGGTGCTTTTGAAGATAGAGTGGCGAGGAAAGCCCGCAGCCCCAAAGTCTGGGTGGCAATGCAAGTAGTTCCCAGAGACCTTGAAAGAAAGTAAGAGTTGTTCTGGCTGCCACCTTGGGAGTAGGACTCAGCTCCGGACGCTCGGCGTATTGGAGGCCGGAGCTGGGATAAAGTGTACAAAAGGTGCTTTTGAGGATAGAGTGGCCAGGAAAGCCCGCAGCCCCAAAGTCTGGGTGGCAATGCAAGTAGTTCCCAGAGACCTTGAAAGAAAGCAAGAGTTGTTCTGGCTGCCACCTTGGCTGTGGGAGCCAGGCCAGGATGTTCGGCATATTGGGGTCCGGTGCTGGGTTAAAGTAAAAAAAGGTGCTTTTGAGGATAGAGTGGCCAGGAAAGTCCGCAGCCCCAAAGTGTGGGTGGCAATGCAAGTAGTTCCCGGAGACCTTGAAAGAAAGCAAGAGTTGTTCTGGCTGCCACCTTGGGAGTAGGACTCAGGTCCGGACGATCGGCGTATTGGAGGCCGGAGCTGGGATAAAGTGTACAAAAGGTTCTTTTGAGGATAGAGTGGCCAGGTAAGCCCGCAGCCTCAAAGTCTGGGTGGCAATGCAAGTAGTTCCCAGAGGAGTTCCTAAAAATCTAAAGATGTTCTGGCTGCCACCTTGGTTGTTGGAGTCAGCTCCTGACGGCAGGAATTTTTATGGCCCGGTGCAGGAAAATGATAAAGAAAAAAGTTTCTTTTGAGGACAGAGCGGCCAGGAAAGCCCGCAGCCCCAAACTCTGGGTGGCAATGCAAGTAGTTCCCAGAGACCTTGAAAGAAAGTATGAGTTGTTCTGGCTGCCACCTTGGGTTGTAGGAGCCAGGCCAGGACGTTTGGAATTTTTGGAGGCCGGTGCTGGGAGAAAGTGAACAAAAGGTGCTTTTGAGGATAGAGTGGCCAGGAAAGCCCGCAGCCCCAAATTCTGGGTGGCAATGCAAGTAGCTCCCAGAGACCTTGAAAACAAGCAAGAGTTATTCTGGCTACCGCCTTGGGTTGTAGGAGCCAGGCAAGTACGATTGGAATTTTTGGAGGCCGGTGCTGGGAGAAAGAGAACAAAAGGTGCTTTTGAGATAGAGTGGCCAGGTAAGCCAGCAGCCCCAAAGTCTGGGTGGCAATGCAAATAGTTCCCAGAGGAATTCCTAAAAATCTAAAGATGTTCTGGCTGCCACCTTGGTTGTTGGAGTCAGCTCCTGACGGCAGGAATTTTTATGGTCCAGTGCAGGAAAATGATAAAGAAAAAATTTGCTTGTGAGGACAGATTGGCCAGGAAAGCCCGCAGACCCAAAGTCTGGGTGGCAATGCAAGTAGTTCCCAGAGTCCTTGAAAGAAAGTAAGAGTTGTTCTGGATGCCACCTTGGGAGTAGATCTCAGCTCTGGATGTTCGTCATATTGGAGGCCGGTGCTGGGAAAAAGTGAACAAAAGGTGCTTTTGTGGATAGAGTGGTCAAGAAAGCACTCAGCCCCAAAGTCTGGGTGGCAATGCAAGTAGTTCTCAGAGACGTTCAAAAGAAGCAGGAGGTGTTCTGGCTGCCACCTGGGTTGTGGAGTTAGCTCCTATCGTTTGGAATTTTTGGAGGCCGGTGCTGGGAGAAAGTGAACAAAAGGTGCTTTTGACGATAGAGTGGCCAGGTAAGCCCGCAGCCCCAAAGTCTGTGTGGCAATGCAAGTAGTTCCCAGAGGAGTTCCTAAAAATCTAAAGATGTTCTGGCTGCCACCTTGGTTGTTGGAGTCAGCTCCTGACGACAGGAATTTTTATGGCCCGGTGAAGGAAAATGATAAAGAAAAAACGTTCTTGTGAGGACAGAGTGGCAAGGAAAGCCCGCAGCCCCAAATTCTGGGTGGCAATGCAAGTAGTTCCCAGAGACCTTGAAAGAAAGCAAGAGTTGTTCTGGCTGCCACCTTGGCTGTGGGAGCCAGGCCAGGATGTTCGGCATATTGGGGTCCGGTGCTGGGAAAAAGTGAAAAAAAGGTTCTTTTGACGATAGAGTGGTCAGAAAAGCCCACAGCCCCAAAGTCTGGGTGGCAATGCAAGTAGTTCCCAGAGACTTTAAAAAAAGCAAGAGTTGTTCTTTCTGCTACCTTGGTTTTGGGAGCCAGGCCAGGACGATCGGCATATTGGAGGGCGGTGTTGGGATAAAGTGTATAAAAGGTGCTTTTGAGGATAGAGTGGCCAGGAAAGCCCGCAGCCCCAAAGTCTGGGTGGCAAGGCAAGTAGTTCCCAGAGACCTTGAAAGAAAGCAAGAGTTGTTCTGGCTGCCACCTTGGCTGTGGGAGCCAGGCCAGGATGTTCGGCATATTGGGGTCCGGTGCTGGGAAAAAGTGAAAAAAAGGTTCTTTTGACGATAGAGTGGCCAGGAAAGCCCACAGCCCCAAAGTCTGGGTGGCAATACAAGTAGCTCCCAGAGACCTTGAAAAAAGCAAGAGTTGTTCTTTCTGCTACCTTGGTTTTGGGAGCCAGGCCAGGACGATCGGCATATTGGAGGGCGGTATTGGGAGAAAGTGAACAAAAGGTGCTTTTGAGGATAGAGTGGCCAGGAAAGCCCACAGACCCAAAGTCTGGGTGGCAATGCAAGTAGCTCCCAGAGACCTTGAAAACAAGCAAGAGTTATTCTGGCTACAGCCTTGGGTGTAGATCTCAGCTCTGGATTGTTCGTCATATTGGAGGCCGGTGCTGGGAAAAAGTGAACAAAAGGTGCTTTTTTGGATAGAGTGGTCAGGAAAGCACTCAGCCCCAAAGTCTGGGTGGCAAGGCAAGTAGTTCTCAGAGACGTTCAAAAGAAGCAGGAGGTGTTCTGGCTGCCACCCGGGTTGTGGAGTCAGCTCCTATCGTTTGGAATTTTTGGAGGCCGGTGCTGGGAGAAAGTGAACAAAAGGTGCTTTTGAGGATAGAGTGGCCAGGAAAGCCCGCAGCCCCAAAGTCTGGGTGGCAATGCAAGTAGTTCTCAGAGACGTTCAAAAGAAGCAGGAGGTGTTCTGGCTGCCACCTGGGTTGTAGGAGCCAGGCCAGGACGATTGGAATTTTTGCAGGCCGGTGCTGGGAGAAAGTGAACAAAAGGTTCTTGTGAGGATAGAGTGGCCAGGAAAGCCCACAGCCCCAAAGTCTGGGTGGCAATGCAAGTAGTTCCCAGAGACCTTGAAAACAAGCAAGAGTTATTCTGGCTACCGCCTTGGGTGTAGATCTCAGCTCTGGATGTTCGTCATATTGGAGGCCGGTGCTGGGAAAAAGTGAACAAAAGGTGCTTTTGTGGATAGAGTGGTCAGGAAAGCCGCAGCCCCAAAGTCTGGGTGGCAATGCAAGTAGTTCTCAGAGACGTTCAAAAGAAGCAGGAGGTGTTCTGGCTGCCACCCGGGTTGTGGAGTCAGCTCCTATCGTTTGGAATTTTTGGAGGCCGGTGCTGGGAGAAAGTGAACATAAGGTGCTTGTGAGGATAGAGTGGCCAGGAAAGCCCGCAGCCCCAAAGTCTGGGTGGCAATGCAAGTAGTTCCCAGAGGAGTTCCTAAAAATCTAAAGATGTTCTGGCTGCCACCTTGGTTGTTGGAGTCAGCTCCTGACGGCAGGAATTTTTATGGCCCGGTGCAGGAAAATGATAAAGAAAAAAGTTGCTTGTGAGGACAGAGTGGCCAGGAAAGCCCGCAGCCCCAAACTCTGGGTGACAATGCAAGTAGTTCCCAGAGACTTTAAAAAAAGCAAGAGTTGTTCTGGCTGCTACCTTGGTTTTGGGAGCCAGGCCAGGACGATCAGCATATTGGAGGCCGGTGTTGGGAAAAAGTGAACAAAAGGTGCTTTTGTGGATAGAGTGGCCAGGAAAGCCCGCAGCCCCAAAGTCTGGGTGGCAATGCAAGTAGTTCCCAGACACCTTGAAAGAAAGCAAGAGTTGTTCTGGCTGCCACCTTGGGAGTAGGATTCAGCTCCGGACGATCGGCGTATTGGAGGCCGGAGCTGGGATAAAGTGTACAAAAGGTCCTTTTGAGGATAGAGTGGCCAGGAAAGCCCGCAGCCCCAAAGTCTGGGTGGCAATGGAAGTAGTTCTCAGAGACGTTCAAAAGAAGCAGGAGGTGTTCTGGCTGCCACCCGGGTTGTGGAGTCAGCTCCTATCGTTTTGAATTTTTGGAGGCCGTTGCTGGGAGAAAGTGAACAAAAGGTGCTTTTGAGGATAGAGTGGCCAGGAAAGCCCGCAGCCCCAAAGTCTGGGTGGCAATGCAAGTAGTTCCCAGAGGAGTTCCTAAAAATCTAAAGATGTTCTGGCTGCCACCTTGGTTGTTGGAGTCAGCTCCTGACGGCAGGAATTTTTATGGCCCGGTGCAGGAAAATGATAAAGAAAAAAGTTGCTTGTGAGGACAGATTGGCCAGGAAAGCCCGCAGCCCCAAACTCTGGGTGGCAATGCAAGTAGTTCCCAGAGACCTTGAAAGAAAGTATGAGTTGTTCTGGCTGCCACCTTGGGTTGTAGGAGCCAGGCCAGGACGTTTGGAATTTTTGGAGGCCGGTGCTGGGAGAAAGTGAACAAAAGGTGCTTTTGTGGATAGAGTGGCCAGGAAAGCCCACAGCCCCAAAGTCTGGGTGGCAATGCAAGTAGCTCCCAGAGACCTTGAAAACAAGCAAGAGTTATTCCGGCTACAGCCTTGGGTGTAGATCTCAGCTCTGGATGTTCTTCATATTGGAGGCCGGTGCTGGGAAAAAGTGAACAAAAGGTGCTTTTGAGGATAGAGTGGCCAGGAAAGCCCGCAGCCCCAAAGTCTGGGTGGCAATGCAAGTAGTTCCCAGAGGAGTTCCTAAAAATCTAAAGATGTTCTGGCTGCCACCTTGGTTGTTGGAGTCAGCTCCTGACGACAGGAATTTTTATGGCCCGATGCAGGAAAATGATAAAGAAAAAAGTTGCTTGTGAGGACAGAGTGGCAAGGAAAGCCCGCAGCCCCAAAGTCTGGGTGGCAATGCAAGTAGTTCCCAGAGTCCTTGAAAGAAAGTAAGAGTTGTTCTGGCTGCCACCTTGGGAGTAGGACTCAGCTCCGGACGATCGGCGTATTGGAGGCCGGAGGTGGGATAAAGTGTACAAAAGGTGCTTTTGAGGATAGAGTGGCCAGGAAAGCCCGCAGCCCCAAAGTCTGGGTGGCAATGCAAGTAGTTCCCAGAGACCTTGAAAGAAAGCAAGAGTTGTTCTGGCTGCCACCTTGGCTGTGGGAGCCAGGCCAGGATGTTCGGCATATTGGGGTCCGGTGCTGGGTTAAAGTAAAAAAAGGTGCTTTTGAGGATAGAGTGGCCAGGAAAGTCCGCAGCCCCAAAGTGTGGGTGGCAATGCAAGTACTTCCCGGAGACCTTGAAAGAAAGCAAGAGTTGTTCTGGCTGCCACCTTGGGAGTAGGACTCAGGTCCAGACGCTCGGCGTATTGGAGGCCGGAGCTGGGATAAAGTGTACAAAAGGTTCTTTTGAGGATAGAGTGGCCAGGTAAGCCCGCAGCCCCAAAGTCTGGGTGGCAATGCAAGTAGTTCCCAGAGACCTTGAAAGAAAGCAAGAGTTGTTCTGGCTGCCAGCTTGGGTGTAGATCTCAGCACTGGATGTTCTTCATATTGGAGGCCGGTGCTGGGAAAAAGTGAACAAAAGGTGCTTTTGAGAATAGCGTGGCCAGGAAAGCCGCAGCCCCAAAGTCTGGGTGGCAATGCAAGTAGTTCCCAGAGGAGTTCCTAAAAATCTAAAGATGTTCTGGCTGCCACCTTGGTTGTTGGAGTCAGCTCCTGACGGCAGGAATTTTTATGGCCCGGTGCAGGAAAATGATAAAGAAAAAAGTTTCTTGTGAGGACAGAGCGGCCAGGAAAGCCCGCAGCCCCAAACTCTTGGTGGCAATGCAAGTAGCTCCCAGAGACCTTGAAAACAAGCAAGAATTATTCTGGCTACCGCCTTGGGTTGTAGGAGCCAGGCAAGTACGATTGGAATTTTTGGAGGCCTGTGCTGGGAGAAAGTGAAAAAAAGGTTCTTTTGAGGATAGAGTGGCCAGGAAAGCCCACAGCCCCAAAGTCTGGGTGGCAATGCAAGTAGCTCCCAGAGACCTTGAAAACAAGCAAGAGTTATTCTGGCTACAGCCTTGGGTGTAGATCTCAGCTCTGGATTGTTCGTCATATTGGAGGCCGGTGCTGGGAAAAAGTGAACAAAAGGTGCTTTTTTGGATAGAGTGGTCAGGAAAGCACTCAGCCCCAAAGTCTGGGTGGCAAGGCAAGTAGTTCTCAGAGACGTTCAAAAGAAGCAGGAGGTGTTCTGGCTGCCACCCGGGTTGTGGAGTCAGCTCCTATCGTTTGGAATTTTTGGAGGCCGGTGCTGGGAGAAAGTGAACAAAAGGTGCTTTTGAGGATAGAGTGGCCAGGAAAGCCCGCAGCCCCAAAGTCTGGGTGGCAATGCAAGTAGTTCTCAGAGACGTTCAAAAGAAGCAGGAGGTGTTCTGGCTGCCACCTGGGTTGTAGGAGCCAGGCCAGGACGATTGGAATTTTTGCAGGCCGGTGCTGGGAGAAAGTGAACAAAAGGTTCTTGTGAGGATAGAGTGGCCAGGAAAGCCCACAGCCCCAAAGTCTGGGTGGCAATGCAAGTAGTTCCCAGAGACCTTGAAAACAAGCAAGAGTTATTCTGGCTACCGCCTTGGGTGTAGATCTCAGCTCTGGATGTTCGTCATATTGGAGGCCGGTGCTGGGAAAAAGTGAACAAAAGGTGCTTTTGTGGATAGAGTGGTCAGGAAAGCCGCAGCCCCAAAGTCTGGGTGGCAATGCAAGTAGTTCTCAGAGACGTTCAAAAGAAGCAGGAGGTGTTCTGGCTGCCACCCGGGTTGTGGAGTCAGCTCCTATCGTTTGGAATTTTTGGAGGCCGGTGCTGGGAGAAAGTGAACATAAGGTGCTTGTGAGGATAGAGTGGCCAGGAAAGCCCGCAGCCCCAAAGTCTGGGTGGCAATGCAAGTAGTTCCCAGAGGAGTTCCTAAAAATCTAAAGATGTTCTGGCTGCCACCTTGGTTGTTGGAGTCAGCTCCTGACGGCAGGAATTTTTATGGCCCGGTGCAGGAAAATGATAAAGAAAAAAGTTGCTTGTGAGGACAGAGTGGCCAGGAAAGCCCGCAGCCCCAAACTCTGGGTGACAATGCAAGTAGTTCCCAGAGACTTTAAAAAAAGCAAGAGTTGTTCTGGCTGCTACCTTGGTTTTGGGAGCCAGGCCAGGACGATCAGCATATTGGAGGCCGGTGTTGGGAAAAAGTGAACAAAAGGTGCTTTTGTGGATAGAGTGGCCAGGAAAGCCCGCAGCCCCAAAGTCTGGGTGGCAATGCAAGTAGTTCCCAGACACCTTGAAAGAAAGCAAGAGTTGTTCTGGCTGCCACCTTGGGAGTAGGATTCAGCTCCGGACGATCGGCGTATTGGAGGCCGGAGCTGGGATAAAGTGTACAAAAGGTCCTTTTGAGGATAGAGTGGCCAGGAAAGCCCGCAGCCCCAAAGTCTGGGTGGCAATGGAAGTAGTTCTCAGAGACGTTCAAAAGAAGCAGGAGGTGTTCTGGCTGCCACCCGGGTTGTGGAGTCAGCTCCTATCGTTTTGAATTTTTGGAGGCCGTTGCTGGGAGAAAGTGAACAAAAGGTGCTTTTGAGGATAGAGTGGCCAGGAAAGCCCGCAGCCCCAAAGTCTGGGTGGCAATGCAAGTAGTTCCCAGAGGAGTTCCTAAAAATCTAAAGATGTTCTGGCTGCCACCTTGGTTGTTGGAGTCAGCTCCTGACGGCAGGAATTTTTATGGCCCGGTGCAGGAAAATGATAAAGAAAAAAGTTGCTTGTGAGGACAGATTGGCCAGGAAAGCCCGCAGCCCCAAACTCTGGGTGGCAATGCAAGTAGTTCCCAGAGACCTTGAAAGAAAGTATGAGTTGTTCTGGCTGCCACCTTGGGTTGTAGGAGCCAGGCCAGGACGTTTGGAATTTTTGGAGGCCGGTGCTGGGAGAAAGTGAACAAAAGGTGCTTTTGTGGATAGAGTGGCCAGGAAAGCCCACAGCCCCAAAGTCTGGGTGGCAATGCAAGTAGCTCCCAGAGACCTTGAAAACAAGCAAGAGTTATTCCGGCTACAGCCTTGGGTGTAGATCTCAGCTCTGGATGTTCTTCATATTGGAGGCCGGTGCTGGGAAAAAGTGAACAAAAGGTGCTTTTGAGGATAGAGTGGCCAGGAAAGCCCGCAGCCCCAAAGTCTGGGTGGCAATGCAAGTAGTTCCCAGAGGAGTTCCTAAAAATCTAAAGATGTTCTGGCTGCCACCTTGGTTGTTGGAGTCAGCTCCTGACGACAGGAATTTTTATGGCCCGATGCAGGAAAATGATAAAGAAAAAAGTTGCTTGTGAGGACAGAGTGGCAAGGAAAGCCCGCAGCCCCAAAGTCTGGGTGGCAATGCAAGTAGTTCCCAGAGTCCTTGAAAGAAAGTAAGAGTTGTTCTGGCTGCCACCTTGGGAGTAGGACTCAGCTCCGGACGATCGGCGTATTGGAGGCCGGAGGTGGGATAAAGTGTACAAAAGGTGCTTTTGAGGATAGAGTGGCCAGGAAAGCCCGCAGCCCCAAAGTCTGGGTGGCAATGCAAGTAGTTCCCAGAGACCTTGAAAGAAAGCAAGAGTTGTTCTGGCTGCCACCTTGGCTGTGGGAGCCAGGCCAGGATGTTCGGCATATTGGGGTCCGGTGCTGGGTTAAAGTAAAAAAAGGTGCTTTTGAGGATAGAGTGGCCAGGAAAGTCCGCAGCCCCAAAGTGTGGGTGGCAATGCAAGTACTTCCCGGAGACCTTGAAAGAAAGCAAGAGTTGTTCTGGCTGCCACCTTGGGAGTAGGACTCAGGTCCAGACGCTCGGCGTATTGGAGGCCGGAGCTGGGATAAAGTGTACAAAAGGTTCTTTTGAGGATAGAGTGGCCAGGTAAGCCCGCAGCCCAAAGTCTGGGTGGCAATGCAAGTAGTTCCCAGAGACCTTGAAAGAAAGCAAGAGTTGTTCTGGCTGCCAGCTTGGGTGTAGATCTCAGCACTGGATGTTCTTCATATTGGAGGCCGGTGCTGGGAAAAAGTGAACAAAAGGTGCTTTTGAGAATAGCGTGGCCAGGAAAGCCGCAGCCCCAAAGTCTGGGTGGCAATGCAAGTAGTTCCCAGAGGAGTTCCTAAAAATCTAAAGATGTTCTGGCTGCCACCTTGGTTGTTGGAGTCAGCTCCTGACGGCAGGAATTTTTATGGCCCGGTGCAGGAAAATGATAAAGAAAAAAGTTTCTTGTGAGGACAGAGCGGCCAGGAAAGCCCGCAGCCCCAAACTCTTGGTGGCAATGCAAGTAGCTCCCAGAGACCTTGAAAACAAGCAAGAATTATTCTGGCTACCGCCTTGGGTTGTAGGAGCCAGGCAAGTACGATTGGAATTTTTGGAGGCCTGTGCTGGGAGAAAGTGAAAAAAAGGTTCTTTTGAGGATAGAGTGGCCAGGAAAGCCCACAGCCCCAAAGTCTGGGTGGCAATGCAAGTAGCTCCCAGAGACCTTGAAAACAAGCAAGAGTTATTCTGGCTACAGCCTTGGGTGTAGATCTCAGCTCTGGATGTTCGTCATATAGGAGGCCGGTGCTGGGAAAAAGTGAACAAAAGGTGCTTTTGTGGATAGAGTGGTCAGGAAAGCCCGCAGCCCCAAAGTCTGGGTGGCAATGCAAGTAGTTCTCAGAGACGTTCAAAAGAAGCAGGAGGTGTTCTGGCTGCCACCCGGGTTGTGGAGTCAGCTCCTATCGTTTGGAATTTTTGGAGGCCGGTGCTGGGAGAAAGTGAACAAAAGGTGCTTTTGTGGATAGAGTGGCCAGGAAAGCCCGCAGCCCCAAAGTCTGGGTGGCAATGCAAGTAGTTCCCAGAGGAGTTCCTAAAAATCTAAAGATGTTCTAGCTGCCACCTTGGTTGTTGGAGTCAGCTCCTGACGACAGGAATTTTTATGGCCCGATGCAGGAAAATGATAAAGAAAAAAGTTGCTTGTGAGGACAGAGTGGCAAGGAAAGCCCGCAGCCCCAAAGTCTGGGTGGCAATGCAAGTAGTTCCCAGAGTCCTTGAAAGAAAGTAAGAGTTGTTCTGGCTGCCACCTTGGGAGTAGGACTCAGCTCCGGACGATCGGCGTATTGGAGGCCGGAGGTGGGATAAAGTGTACAAAAGGTGCTTTTGAGGATAGAGTGGCCAGGAAAGCCCGCAGCCCCAAAGTCTGGGTGGCAATGCAAGTAGTTCCCAGAGACCTTGAAAGAAAGCAAGAGTTGTTCTGGCTGCCACCTTGGCTGTGGGAGCCAGGCCAGGATGTTCGGCATATTGGGGTCCGGTGCTGGGTTAAAGTAAAAAAAGGTGCTTTTGAGGATAGAGTGGCCAGGAAAGTCCGCAGCCCCAAAGTGTGGGTGGCAATGCAAGTACTTCCCGGAGACCTTGAAAGAAAGCAAGAGTTGTTCTGGCTGCCACCTTGGGAGTAGGACTCAGGTCCAGACGCTCGGCGTATTGGAGGCCGGAGCTGGGATAAAGTGTACAAAAGGTTCTTTTGAGGATAGAGTGGCCAGGTAAGCCCGCAGCCCCAAAGTCTGGGTGGCAATGCAAGTAGTTCCCAGAGACCTTGAAAGAAAGCAAGAGTTGTTCTGGCTGCCAGCTTGGGTGTAGATCTCAGCACTGGATGTTCTTCATATTGGAGGCCGGTGCTGGGAAAAAGTGAACAAAAGGTGCTTTTGAGAATAGCGTGGCCAGGAAAGCCGCAGCCCCAAAGTCTGGGTGGCAATGCAAGTAGTTCCCAGAGGAGTTCCTAAAAATCTAAAGATGTTCTGGCTGCCACCTTGGTTGTTGGAGTCAGCTCCTGACGGCAGGAATTTTTATGGCCCGGTGCAGGAAAATGATAAAGAAAAAAGTTTCTTGTGAGGACAGAGCGGCCAGGAAAGCCCGCAGCCCCAAACTCTTGGTGGCAATGCAAGTAGCTCCCAGAGACCTTGAAAACAAGCAAGAATTATTCTGGCTACCGCCTTGGGTTGTAGGAGCCAGGCAAGTACGATTGGAATTTTTGGAGGCCTGTGCTGGGAGAAAGTGAAAAAAAGGTTCTTTTGAGGATAGAGTGGCCAGGAAAGCCCACAGCCCCAAAGTCTGGGTGGCAATGCAAGTAGCTCCCAGAGACCTTGAAAACAAGCAAGAGTTATTCTGGCTACAGCCTTGGGTGTAGATCTCAGCTCTGGATGTTCGTCATATAGGAGGCCGGTGCTGGGAAAAAGTGAACAAAAGGTGCTTTTGTGGATAGAGTGGTCAGGAAAGCCCGCAGCCCCAAAGTCTGGGTGGCAATGCAAGTAGTTCTCAGAGACGTTCAAAAGAAGCAGGAGGTGTTCTGGCTGCCACCCGGGTTGTGGAGTCAGCTCCTATCGTTTGGAATTTTTGGAGGCCGGTGCTGGGAGAAAGTGAACAAAAGGTGCTTTTGTGGATAGAGTGGCCAGGAAAGCCCGCAGCCCCAAAGTCTGGGTGGCAATGCAAGTAGTTCTCAGAGACGTTCAAAAGAAGCAGGAGGTGTTCTGGCTGCCACCTGGGTTGTAGGAGCCAGGCCAGGACGATTGGAATTTTTGGAGGCCGGTGCTGGGAGAAAGTGAACAAAAGGTGCTTGTGAGGATAGAAGTGGCCAGGAAAGCCCACAGCCCCAACGTCTGGGTGGCAATGCAAGTAGTTCCCAGAGACCTTGAAAACAAGCAAGAGTTATTCTGGCTACCGCCTTGGGTTGTAGGAGCCAGGCCAGGACGATTGGAATTTTTGGAGGCCGGTGCTGGGAGAAAGAGAACAAAAGGTGCTTTTGACGATAGAGTGGCCAGGTAAGCCCGCAGCCCCAAAGTCTGGGTGGCAATGCAAATTGTTCCCAGAGGAGTTCCTAATAATCCAAAGGTGTTTTGGCGGCATTCCGGTTGTGGGATTCAGCTTCTGTAGGTCGGAATTTTTATGACCCGGTGCAGGAATATAATAAAGAAAAAAGGTGCTTTTGAAGATAGAGTGGCGAGGAAAGCCCGCAGCCCCAAAGTCTGGGTGGCAATGCAAGTAGTTCCCAGAGGAGTTCCTAATAATCCAAAGGTGTTTTGGCGGCATTCTGGTTGTGGGAATCAGCTTCTGTAGGTCGGAATTTTTATGACCCGGTGCAGGAATATAATAAAGAAAAAAGGTGCTTTTGAAGATAGAGTGGCGAGGAAAGCCCGCAGCCCCAAAGTCTGGGTGGCAATGCAAGTAGTTCCCAGAGACCTTGAAAGAAAGTAAGAGTTGTTCTGGCTGCCACCTTGGGAGTAGGACTCAGCTCCGGACGCTCGGCGTATTGGAGGCCGGAGCTGGGATAAAGTGTACAAAAGGTGCTTTTGAGGATAGAGTGGCCAGGAAAGCCTGCAGCCCCAAAGTCTGGGTGGCAATGCAAGTAGTTCTCAGAGACGTTCAAAAGAAGCAGGAGGTGTTCTGGCTGCCACCTGGGTTGTAGGAGCCAGGCCAGGACGATTGGAATTTTTGGAGGCCGGTGCTGGGAGAAAGTGAACAAAAGGTTCTTGTGAGGATAGAGTGGCCAGGAAAGCCCACAGCCCCAAAGTCTGGGTGGCAATGCAAGTAGTTCCCAGAGACCTTGAAAACAAGCAAGAGTTATTCTGGCTACCGCCTTGGGTTGTAGGAGCCAGGCCAGGACGATTGGAATTTTTGGAGGCCGGTGCTGGGAGAAAGTGAACAAAAGGTGCTTTTGACGATAGAGTGGCCAGGTAAGCCCGCAGCCCCAAAGTCTGGGTGGCAATGCAAATTGTTCCCAGAGGAGTTCCTAATAATCCAAAGGTGTTTTGGCGGCATTCTGGTTGTGGGAATCAGCTTCTGTAGGTCGGAATTTTTATGACCCGGTGCAGGAATATAATAAAGAAAAAAGGTGCTTTTGAAGATAGAGTGGCGAGGAAAGCCCGCAGCCCCAAAGTCTGGGTGGCAATGCAAGTAGTTCCCAGAGACCTTGAAAGAAAGTAAGAGTTGTTCTGGCTGCCACCTTGGGAGTAGGACTCAGCTCCGGACGATCGGCGTATTGGAGGCCGGAGCTGGGATAAAGTGTACAAAAGGTGCTTTTGAGGATAGAGTGGCCAGAAAAGCCCGCAGCCCCAAAGTCTGGGTGAAAATGCAAGTAGTTCCCAGAGGAGTTCCTAAAAATCTAAAGATGTTCTGGCTGCCACCTTGGTTGTTGGAGTCAGCTCCTGACGACAGGAATTTTTATGGCCCGGTGCAGGAAAATGATAAAGAAAAAAGTTGCTTGTGAGGACAGAGTGGCCAGGAAAGCCCGCAGCCCCAAACTCTGGGTGACAATGCAAGTAGTTCCCAGAGACTTTAAAAAAAGCAAGAGTTGTTCTGGCTGCTACCTTGGTTTTGGGAGCCAGGCCAGGACGATCAGCATATTGGAGGCCGGTGTTGGGAAAAAGTGAACAAAAGGTGCTTTTGTGGATAGAGTGGCCAGGAAAGCCCGCAGCCCCAAAGTCTGGGTAGCAATGCTAGTAGTTTCCAGACACCTTGAAAGAAAGCAAGAGTTGTTCTGCCTGCCACCTTGGGTGTGGGAACCAGGCCAGGACGTTTGGAATTTTTGGAGGCCGGAGCTGGGATAAAGTGTACAAAAGGTGCTTTTGAGGATAGAGTGGCCAGGAAAGCCCACAGCCCCAAAGTCTGGGTAGCAATGCAAGTACTTCCCAGAGACCTTGAAAACAAGCAAGAGTTATTCCGGCTACAGCCTTGGGTGTAGATCTCAGCTCTGGATGTTCTTCATATTGGAGGCCGGTGCTGGGAAAAAGTGAACAAAAGGTGCTTTTGAGGATAGCGTGGCCAGGAAAGCCGCAGCCCCAAAGTCTGGGTGGCAATGCAAGTAGTTCCCAGAGGAGTTCCTAAAAATCTAAAGATGTTCTGGCTGCCACCTTGGTTGTTGGAGTCAGCTCCTGACGACAGGAATTTTTATGGCCCGGTGCAGGAAAATGATAAAGAAAAAACGTTCTTGTGAGGACAGAGTGGCCAGGAAAGCCCGCAGCCCCAAATTCTGGGTGGCAATGCAAGTAGTTCCCAGAGACCTTGAAAGAAAGCAAGAGTTGTTCTGGCTGCCACCTTGGCTGTGGGAGCCAGGCCAGGATGTTCGGCATATTGGGGTCCGGTGCTGGGAAAAAGTGAAAAAAAGGTTCTTTTGACGATAGAGTGGTCAGAAAAGCCCGCAGCCCCAAAGTCTGGGTGGCAATGCAAGTAGTTGCCAGAGGAGTTCCTAAAAATCTAAAGATGTTCTGGCTGCCACCTTGGTTGTTGGAGTCAGCTCCTGACGACAGGAATTTTTATGGCCCGGTGCAGGAAAATGATAAAGAAAAAACGTTCTTGTGAGGACAGAGTGGCCAGGAAAGCCCGCAGCCCCAAATTCTGGGTGGCAATGCAAGTAGTTCCCAGAGACCTTGAAAGAAAGCAAGAGTTGTTCTGGCTGCCACCTTGGCTGTGGGAGCCAGGCCAGGATGTTCGGCATATTGGGGTCCGGTGCTGGGAAAAAGTGAAAAAAAGGTTCTTTTGACGATAGAGTGGTCAGAAAAGCCCGCAGCCCCAAAGTCTGGGTGGCAATGCAAGTAGTTGCCAGAGGAGTTCCTAAAAATCTAAAGATGTTCTGGCTGCCACCTTGGTTGTTGGAGTCAGCTCCTGACGGCAGGAATTTTTATGGCCCGGTGCAGGAAAATGATAAAGAAAAAAGTTTCTTGTGAGGACAGAGCGGCCAGGAAAGCCCGCAGCCCCAAACTCTGGGTGGCAATGCAAGTAGTTCCCAGAGACCTTGAAAGAAAGTATGAGTTGTTCTGGCTGCCACCTTGGGTTGTAGGAGCCAGGCCAGGACGTTTGGAATTTTTGGAGGCCGGTGCTGGGAGAAAGTGAACAAAAGGTGCTTTTGAGGATAGAGTGGCCAGGAAAGCCCACAGCCCCAAAGTCTGGGTGGCAATGCAAGTAGCTCCCAGAGACCTTGAAAACAAGCAAGAGTTATTCTGGCTACCGCCTTGGGTGTAGATCTCAGCACTGGATGTTCGTCATATTGGAGGCCGGTGCTGGGAAAAAGTGAACAAAAGGTGCTTTTGTGGATAGAGTGGTCAGGAAAGCACTCAGCCCCAAAGTCTGGGTGGCAATGCAAGTAGTTCTCAGAGACGTTCAAAAGAAGCAGGAGGTGTTCTGGCTGCCACCTGGGTTGTGGAGTCAGCTCCTATCGTTTGGAATTTTTGGAGGCCGGTGCTGGGAAAAAGTAAACAAAAGGTGCTTGTGAGGATAGAGTGGCCAGGAAAGCCCGCAGCCCCAAACTCTGGGTGAAAATGCAAGTAGTTCCCAGAGACTTTAAAAAAAGCAAGAGTTGCTCTGGCTGCTACCTTGGTTTTGGGAGCCAGGCCAGGACGATCGGCATATTGGAGTCCGGTGTTGGGAAAAAGTGAACAAAAGGTGCTTTTGTGGATAGAGTGGCCAGGAAAGCCCGCAGCCCCAAAGTCTGGGTAGCAATACAAGTAGTTCCCAGAGACCTTGAAAGAAAGCAAGAGTTGTTCTGGCTACAGCCTTGGGTGTAGATCTCAGCACTGGATGTTCTTCATATTGGAGGCCGGTGCTGGGAAAAAGTGAACAAAAGGTGCTTTTGAGGATAGCGTGGCCAGGAAAGCCGCAGCCCCAAAGTCTGGGTGGCTATGCAAGTAGTTCCCAGAGGAGTTCCTAAAAATCTAAAGATGTTCTGGCTGCCACCTTGGTTGTTGGAGTCAGCTCCTGACGGCAGGAATTTTTATGGCCCGATGCAGGAAAATGATAAAGAAAAAAGTTGCTTGTGAGGACAGAGTGGCCAGGAAAGCCCGCAGCCCCAAACTCTGGGTGACAATGCAAGTAGTTCCCAGAGACTTTAAAAAAAGCAAGAGTTGCTCTGGCTGCTACCTTGGTTTTGGGAGCCAGGCCAGGACGATCAGCATATTGGAGGCCGGTGTTGGGAAAAAGTGAACAAAAGGTGCTTTTGTGGATAGAGTGGCCAGGAAAGCCCGCAGCCCCAAAGTCTGGGTAGCAATGCTAGTAGTTTCCAGACACCTTGAAAGAAAGCAAGAGTTGTTCTGCCTGCCACCTTGGGTGTGGGAACCAGGCCAGGACGTTTGGAATTTTTGGAGGCCGGTGCTGGGAGAAAGTGAACAAAAGGTGCTTTTGAGGATAGAGTGGCCAGGAAAGCCCACAGCCCCAAAGTCTGGGTAGCAATGCAAGTAGTTCCCAGAGACCTTGAAAACAAGCAAGAGTTATTCCGGCTACAGCCTTGGGTGTAGATCTCAGCTCTGGATGTTCTTCATATTGGAGGCCGGTGCTGGGAAAAAGTGAACAAAAGGTGCTTTTGAGGATAGCGTGGCCAGGAAAGCCGCAGCCCCAAAGTCTGGGTGGCAATGCAAGTAGTTCCCAGAGGAGTTCCTAAAAATCTAAAGATGTTCTGGCTGCCACCTTGGTTGTTGGAGTCAGCTCCTGACGACAGGAATTTTTATGGCCCGGTGCAGGAAAATGATAAAGAAAAAACGTTCTTGTGAGGACAGAGTGGCCAGGAAAGCCCGCAGCCCCAAATTCTGGGTGGCAATGCAAGTAGTTCCCAGAGACCTTGAAAGAAAGCAAGAGTTGTTCTGGCTGCCACCTTGGCTGTGGGAGCCAGGCCAGGATGTTCGGCATATTGGGGTCCGGTGCTGGGAAAAAGTGAAAAAAAGGTTCTTTTGACGATAGAGTGGTCAGAAAAGCCCACGGCCCCGAAGTCTGGGTGGCAATGCAAGTAGTTCCCAGAGACTTTAAAAAAAGCAAGAGTTGTTCTTTCTGCTACCTTGGTTTTGGGAGCCAGGCCAGGACGATCGGCATATTGGAGGGCGGTGTTGGGAGAAAGTGAACAAAAGGTGCTTTTGAGGATAGAGTGGCCAGGAAAGCCCACAGCCCCAAAGTCTGGGTGGCAATGCAAGTAGCTCCCAGAGACCTTGAAAACAAGCAAGAGTTATTCTGGCTACAGCCTTGGGTGTAGATCTCAGCTCTGGATGTTCGTCATATTGGAGGCCGGTGCTGGGAAAAAGTGAACAAAAGGTTCTTTTGTGGATAGAGTGGTCAGGAAAGCACTCAGCCCCAAAGTCTGGGTGGCAATGCAAGTAGTTCTCAGAGACGTTCTAAAGAAGCAGGAGGTGTTCTGGCTGCCACCTGGGTTGTAGGAGCCAGGCCAGGACGATTGGAATTTTTGGAGGCCGGTGCTGGGAGAAAGAGAACAAAAGGTGCTTTTGACGATAGAGTGGCCAGGTAAGCCCGCAGCCCCAAAGTCTGGCTGGCAATGCAAATTGTTCCCAGAGGAGTTCCTAATAATCCAAAGGTGTTTTGGCAGCATTCCGGTTGTGGGATTCAGCTTCTGTAGGTCGGAATTTTTATGACCCGGTGCAGGAATATAATAAAGAAAAAAGGTGCTTTTGAAGATAGAGTGGCGAGGAAAGCCCGCAGCCCCAAAGTCTGGGTGGCAATGCAAGTAGTTCCCAGAGACCTTGAAAGAAAGTAAGAGTTGTTCTGGCTGCCACCTTGGGAGTAGGACTCAGCTCCGGACGCTCGGCGTATTGGAGGCCGGAGCTGGGATAAAGTGTACAAAAGGTGCTTTTGAGGATAGAGTGGCCAGGAAAGTCCGCAGCCCCAAAGTGTGGGTGGCAATGCAAGTAGTTCCCAGAGACCTTGAAAGAAAGTAAGAGTTGTTCTGGCTGCCACCTTGGGAGTAGGACTCAGCTCCGGACGCTCGGCGTATTGGAGGCCGGTGCTGGGATAAAGTGTACAAAAGGTTCTTTTGAGGATAGAGTGGCCAGGAAAGTCCGCAGCCCCAAAGTGTGGGTGGCAATGCAAGTAGTTCCCAGAGGAGTTCCTAAAAATCTAAAGATGTTCTGGCTGCCACCTTGGTTGTTGGAGTCAGCTCCTGACGGCAGGAATTTTTATGGCCCGGTGCAGGAAAATGATAAAGAAAAAAGTTTCTTTTGAGGACAGAGCGGCCAGGAAAGCCCGCAGCCCCAAACTCTGGGTGGCAATGCAAGTAGTTCCCAGAGACCTTGAAAGAAAGTATGAGTTGTTCTGGCTGCCACCTTGGGTTGTAGGAGCCAGGCCAGGACGTTTGGAATTTTTGGAGGCCGGTGCTGGGAGAAAGTGAACAAAAGGTGCTTTTGAGGATAGAGTGGCCAGGAAAGCCCGCAGACCCAAAGTCTGGGTGGCAATGCAAGTAGTTCCCAGAGTCCTTGAAAGAAAGCAAGAGTTGTTCTGGATGCCACCTTGGGAGTAGATCTCAGCTCTGGATGTTCGTCATATTGGAGGCCGGTGCTGGGAAAAAGTGAACAAAAGGTGCTTTTGTGGATAGAGTGGTCAAGAAAGCACTCAGCCCCAAAGTCTGGGTGGCAATGCAAGTAGTTCTCAGAGACGTTCAAAAGAAGCAGGAGGTGTTCTGGCTGCCACCTGGGTTGTGGAGTCAGCTCCTATCGTTTGGAATTTTTGGAGGCCGGTGCTGGGAGAAAGTGAACAAAAGGTGCTTTTGTGGATAGAGTGGCCAGGAAAGCCCGCAGCCCCAAAGTCTTGGTGGCAATGCAAGTAGTTCTCAGAGACGTTCAAAAGAAGCAGGAGGTGTTCTGGCTGCCGCCTGGGTTGTAGGAGCCAGGCCAGGACGATTGGAATTTTTGGAGGCCGGTGCTGGGAGAAAGAGAACAAAAGGTGCTTTTGACGATAGAGTGGCCAGGTAAGCCCGCAGCCCCAAAGTCTGGGTGGCAATGCAAATTGTTCCCAGAGGAGTTCCTAATAATCCAAAGGTGTTTTGGCGGCATTCTTGGTTGTGGGAATCATCTTCTGTAGGTCGGAATTTTTATGACCCGGTGCAGGAATATAATAAAGAAAAAAGGTGCTTTTGACGATAGAGTGGCCAGGTAAGCCCGCAGCCCCAAAGTCTGGGTGGCAATGCAAATTGTTCCAAGAGGAATTCCTAGAAATCTAAAGATGTTCTGGCTGCCACCTTGGTTGTTGGAGTCAGCTCCTGACGGCAGGAGTTTTTATGGCCCGGTGCAGGAAAATGATAAAGAAAAAAGTTGCTTGTGAGGACAGAGTGGCCAGGAAAGACCACAGCCCCAAACTCTGGGTGACAATGCAAGTAGTTCCCAGAGACTTTAAAAAAAGCAAGAGTTGTTCTGGCTGCTACCTTGGGAGTAGGACTCAGCTCCGGACGATCTGCGTATTGGAGGCCGGAGCTGGGATAAAGTGTACAAAAGGTCCTTTTGAGGATAGAGTGGCCAGGAAAGCCCGCAGCCCCAAAGTCTGGGTGGCAATGCAAGTAGTTCCCAGAGACGTTCAAAAGAAGCAGGAGGTGTTCTGGCTGCCACCCGGGTTGTGGAGTCAGCTCCTATCGTATGGAATTTTTGGAGGCCTGTGCTGGGAGAAAGTGAACAAAAGGGGCTTTTGAGGATAGAGTGGCCAGGAAAGCCCGCAGCCCCAAAGTCTGGGTGGCAATGCAAGTAGTTCCCAGAGGAGTTCCTAAAAATCTAAAGATGTTCTGGCTGCCACCTTGGTTGTTGGAGTCAGCTCCTGACGACAGGAATTTTTATGGCCCGGTGCAGGAAAATGATAAAGAAAAAACGTTCTTGTGAGGACAGAGTGGCAAGGAAAGCCCGCAGCCCCAAATTCTGGGTGGCAATGCAAGTAGTTCCCAGAGACCTTGAAAGAAAGCAAGAGTTGTTCTGGCTGCCACCTTGGCTGTGGGAGCCAGGCCAGGATGTTCGGCATATTGGGGTCCGGTGCTGGGAAAAAGTGAAAAAAAGGTTCTTTTGACGATAGAGTGGCCAGGAAAGCCCACAGCCCCAAAGTCTGGGTGGCAATGCAAGTAGCTCCCAGAGACCTTGAAAAAAGCAAGAGTTGTTCTTTCTGCTACCTTGGTTTTGGGAGCCAGGCCAGGACGATCGGCATATTGGAGGGCGGTGTTGGGAGAAAGTGAACAAAAGGTGCTTTTGAGGATAGAGTGGCCAGGAAAGCCCGTAGCCCCAAACTCTGGGTGGCAATGCAAGTAGCTCCCAGAGACCTTGAAAAAAGCAAGAGTTGTTCTTTCTACTACCTTGGTTTTGGGAGCCAGGCCAGGACGATCGGCATATTGGAGGGCGGTGTTGGGAGAAAGTGAACAAAAGGTTCTTTTGACGATAGAGTGGCCAGGAAAGCCCACAGCCCCAAAGTCTGGGTGCCAATGCAAGTAGTTCCCAGAG
Organism: Numenius arquata; assembly: GCF_964106895.1. NCBI lineage: Eukaryota > Metazoa > Chordata > Aves > Charadriiformes > Scolopacidae > Numenius > Numenius arquata. Next base: position 52,959 of record NW_027415745.1, read on the forward strand.
ACGTTCAAAAGAAGCAGGAGGTGTTCTGGCTGCCACCTTGGGTTGTAGGAGCCAGGCCAGGACGTTTGGAATTTTTGGAGGCCGGTGCTGGGATAAAGTGAACAAAAGGTGCTTTTGAGGATAGAGTGGCCAGGTAAGCCCGCAGCCCCAAAGTCTGGGTGGCAAAGCAAATTGTTCCAAGAGGAATTCCTAAAAATCTAAAGATGTTCTGGCTGCCACCTTGGTTGTTGGAGTCAGCTCCTGACGGCAGGAGTTTTTATGGCCCGGTGCAGGAAAATGATAAAGAAAAAAGTTGCTTGTGAGGACAGAGTGGCCAGGAAAGCCCACAGCCCCAAACTCTGGGTGACAATGCAAGTAGTTCCCAGAGACTTTAAAAAAAGCAAGAGTTGTTCTGGCTGCTACCTTGGTTTTGGGAGCCAGGCCAGGACGATCAGCATATTGGAGGCCGGTGTTGGGAAAAAGTGAACAAAAGGTGCTTTTGTGGATAGAGTGGCCAGGAAAGCCCGCAGCCCCAAAGTCTGGGTAGCAATGCTAGTAGTTTCCAGACACCTTGAAAGAAAGCAAGAGTTGTTCTGCCTGCCACCTTGGGTGTGGGAACCAGGCCAGGACGTTTGGAATCTTTGGAGGCCGGTGCTGGGAGAAAGTGAACAAAAGGTGCTTTTGAGGATAGAGTGGCCAGGAAAGCCCACAGCCCCAAAGTCTGGGTAGCAATGCAAGTAGTTCCCAGAGACCTTGAAAACAAGCAAGAGTTATTCCGGCTACAGCCTTGGGTGTAGATCTCAGCTCTGGATGTTCTTCATATTGGAGGCCGGTGCTGGGAAAAAGTGAACAAAAGGTGCTTTTGAGGATAGCGTGGCCAGGAAAGCCGCAGCCCCAAAGTCTGGGTGGCAATGCAAGTAGTTCCCAGAGGAGTTCCTAAAAATCTAAAGATGTTCTGGCTGCCACCTTGGTTGTTGGAGTCAGCTCCTGACGGCAGGAATTTTTATGGCCCGGTGCAGGAAAATGATAAAGAAAAAACGTTCTTGTGAGGACAGAGTGGCCAGGAAAGCCCGCAGCCCCAAATTCTGGGTGGCAATGCAAGTAGTTCCCAGAGACCTTGAAAGAAAGCAAGAGTTGTTCTGGCTGCCACCTTGGCTGTGGGAGCCAGGCCAGGATGTTCGGCATATTGGGGTCCGGTGCTGGGAAAAAGTGAAAAAAAGGTTCTTTTGACGATAGAGTGGTCAGAAAAGCCCGCAGCCCCAAAGTCTGGGTGGCAATGCAAGTAGTTCCCAGAGGAGTTCCTAAAAATCTAAAGATGTTCTGGCTGCCACCTTGGTTGTTGGAGTCAGCTCCTGACGGCAGGAATTTTTATGGCCCGATGCAGGAAAATGATAAAGAAAAAAGTTGCTTGTGAGGACAGAGCGGCCAGGAAAGCCCGCAGCCCCAAAGTCTGGGTGGCAATGCAAGTAGTTCCCAGAGACCTTGAAAACAAGCAAGAGTTATTCTGGCTACCGCCTTGGGTGTAGATCTCAGCACTGGATGTTCGTCATATTGGAGGCCGGTGCTGGGAAAAAGTGAACAAAAGGTGCTTTTGTGGATAGAGTGGTCAGGAAAGCACTCAGCCCCAAAGTCTGGGTGGCAATGCAAGTAGCTCCCAGAGACCTTGAAAACAAGCAAGAGTTATTCTGGCTACCGCCTTGGGTGTAGATCTCAGCACTGGATGTTCGTCATATTGGAGGCCGGTGCTGGGAAAAAGTGAACAAAAGGTGCTTTTGTGGATAGAGTGGTCAGGAAAGCACTCAGCCCCAAAGTCTGGGTGGCAATGCAAGTAGTTCTCAGAGACGTTCAAAAGAAGCAGGAGGTGTTCTGGCTGCCACCTGGGTTGTGGAGTCAGCTCCTATCGTTTGGAATTTTTGGAGGCCGGTGCTGGGAGAAAGTGAACAAAAGGTGCTTGTGAGGATAGAGTGGCCAGGAAAGCCCGCAGCCCCAAACTCTGGGTGAAAATGCAAGTAGTTCCCAGAGACTTTAAAAAAAGCAACAGTTGTTCTGGCTGCTACCTTGGTTTTGGGAGCCAGGCCAGGACGATCGGCATATTGGAGGGCGGTGTTGGGAGAAAGTGAACAAAAGGTGCTTTTGAGGATAGAGTGGCCAGGAAAGCCCGCAGCCCCAAAGTCTGGGTGGCAATGCAAGTAGCTCCCAGAGACCTTGAAAACAAGCAAGAGTTATTCTGGCTACAGCCTTGGGTGTAGATCTCAGCTCTGGATGTTCGTCATATTGGAGGCCGGTGCTGGGAAAAAGTGAACAAAAGGTTCTTTTGTGGATAGAGTGGTCAGGAAAGCACTCAGCCCCAAAGTCTGGGTGGCAATGCAAGTAGTTCTCAGAGACGTTCAAAAGAAGCAGGAGGTGTTCTGGCTGCCACCTGGGTTGTAGGAGCCAGGCCAGGACGATTGGAATTTTTGGAGGCCGGTGCTGGGAGAAAGTGAACAAAAGGTGCTTTTGTGGATAGAGTGGCCAGGAAAGCCCACAGCCCCAAAGTCTGGGTGGCAATGCAAGTAGTTCCCAGAGACCTTGAAAACAAGCAAGAGTTATTCTGGCTACCGCCTTGGGTTGTAGGAGCCAGGCCAGGACGATTGGAATTTTTGGAGGCCGGTGCTGGGAGAAAGAGAACAAAAGGTGCTTTTGACGATAGAGTGGCCAGGTAAGCCCGCAGCCCCAAAGTCTGGCTGGCAATGCAAATTGTTCCCAGAGGAGTTCCTAATAATCCAAAGGTGTTTTGGCAGCATTCCGGTTGTGGGATTCAGCTTCTGTAGGTCGGAATTTTTATGACCCGGTGCAGGAATATAATAAAGAAAAAAGGTGCTTTTGAAGATAGAGTGGCGAGGAAAGCCCGCAGCCCCAAAGTCTGGGTGGCAATGCAAGTAGTTCCCAGAGACCTTGAAAGAAAGTAAGAGTTGTTCTGGCTGCCACCTTGGGAGTAGGACTCAGCTCCGGACGCTCGGCGTATTGGAGGCCGGAGCTGGGATAAAGTGTACAAAAGGTGCTTTTGAGGATAGAGTGGCCAGGAAAGTCCGCAGCCCCAAAGTGTGGGTGGCAATGCAAGTAGTTCCCAGAGACCTTGAAAGAAAGTAAGAGTTGTTCTGGCTGCCACCTTGGGAGTAGGACTCAGCTCCGGACGCTCGGCGTATTGGAGGCCGGAGCTGGGATAAAGTGTACAAAAGGTTCTTTTGAGGATAGAGTGGCCAGGAAAGTCCGCAGCCCCAAAGTGTGGGTGGCAATGCAAGTAGTTCCCAGAGGAGTTCCTAAAAATCTAAAGATGTTCTGGCTGCCACCTTGGTTGTTGGAGTCAGCTCCTGACGGCAGGAATTTTTATGGCCCGGTGCAGGAAAATGATAAAGAAAAAAGTTTCTTTTGAGGACAGAGCGGCCAGGAAAGCCCGCAGCCCCAAACTCTGGGTGGCAATGCAAGTAGTTCCCAGAGACCTTGAAAGAAAGTATGAGTTGTTCTGGCTGCCACCTTGGGTTGTAGGAGCCAGGCCAGGACGTTTGGAATTTTTGGAGGCCGGTGCTGGGAGAAAGTGAACAAAAGGTGCTTTTGAGGATAGAGTGGCCAGGAAAGCCCGCAGACCCAAAGTCTGGGTGGCAATGCAAGTAGTTCCCAGAGTCCTTGAAAGAAAGTAAGAGTTGTTCTGGATGCCACCTTGGGAGTAGATCTCAGCTCTGGATGTTCGTCATATTGGAGGGCGGTGTTGGGAGAAAGTGAACAAAAGGTGCTTTTGTGGATAGAGTGGTCAAGAAAGCACTCAGCCCCAAAGTCTGGGTGGCAATGCAAGTAGTTCTCAGAGACGTTCAAAAGAAGCAGGAGGTGTTCTGGCTGCCACCTGGGTTGTGGAGTCAGCTCCTATCGTTTGGAATTTTTGGAGGCCGGTGCTGGGAGAAAGTGAACAAAAGGTGCTTTTGTGGATAGAGTGGCCAGGAAAGCCCGCAGCCCCAAAGTCTTGGTGGCAATGCAAGTAGTTCTCAGAGACGTTCAAAAGAAGCAGGAGGTGTTCTGGCTGCCGCCTGGGTTGTAGGAGCCAGGCCAGGACGATTGGAATTTTTGGAGGCCGGTGCTGGGAGAAAGAGAACAAAAGGTGCTTTTGACGATAGAGTGGCCAGGTAAGCCCGCAGCCCCAAAGTCTGGGTGGCAATGCAAATTGTTCCCAGAGGAGTTCCTAATAATCCAAAGGTGTTTTGGCGGCATTCTTGGTTGTGGGAATCATCTTCTGTAGGTCGGAATTTTTATGACCCGGTGCAGGAATATAATAAAGAAAAAAGGTGCTTTTGACGATAGAGTGGCCAGGTAAGCCCGCAGCCCCAAAGTCTGGGTGGCAATGCAAATTGTTCCAAGAGGAATTCCTAGAAATCTAAAGATGTTCTGGCTGCCACCTTGGTTGTTGGAGTCAGCTCCTGACGGCAGGAGTTTTTATGGCCCGGTGCAGGAAAATGATAAAGAAAAAAGTTGCTTGTGAGGACAGAGTGGCCAGGAAAGACCACAGCCCCAAACTCTGGGTGACAATGCAAGTAGTTCCCAGAGACTTTAAAAAAAGCAAGAGTTGTTCTGGCTGCTACCTTGGGAGTAGGACTCAGCTCCGGACGATCTGCGTATTGGAGGCCGGAGCTGGGATAAAGTGTACAAAAGGTCCTTTTGAGGATAGAGTGGCCAGGAAAGCCCGCAGCCCCAAAGTCTGGGTAGCAATGCAAGTAGTTCCCAGAGACCTTGAAAACAAGCAAGAGTTATTCCGGCTACAGCCTTGGGTGTAGATCTCAGCACTGGATGTTCTTCATATTGGAGGCCAGTGCTGGGAAAAAGTGAACAAAAGGTGCTTTTGAGGATAGTGTGGCCAGGAAAGTCCGCAGCCCCAAACTCTGGGTAGCAATGCAAGTAGTTCCCAGAGACCTTGAAAGAAAGCAAGAGTTGTTCTGGCTGCCACCTTGGCTGTGGGAGCCAGGCCAGGATGTTCGGCATATTGGGGTCCGGTGCTGGGAAAAAGTGAACAAAAGGTGCTTTTGTGCATAGAGTGGCCAGGAAAGCCCGCAGCCCCAAAGTCTGGGTAGCAATGCTAGTAGTTTCCAGACACCTTGAAAGAAAGCAAGAGTTGTTCTGGCTGCCACCTTGGGTGTGGGAACCAGGCCAGGACGTTTGGAATTTTTGGAGGCCGGTGCTGGGAGAAAGAGAACAAAAGGTGCTTTTGAGGATAGAGTGGCCAGGAAAGCCCACAGCCCCAAAGTCTGGGTAGCAATGCAAGTAGTTCCCAGAGACCTTGAAAACAAGCAAGAGTTATTCCGGCTACAGCCTTGGGTGTAGATCTCAGCTCTGGATGTTCTTCATATTGGAGGCCGGTGCTGGGAAAAAGTGAACAAAAGGTGCTTTTGAGGATAGCGTGGCCAGGAAAGCCGCAGCCCCAAAGTCTGGGTGGCAATGCAAGTAGTTCCCAGAGACGTTCAAAAGAAGCAGGAGGTGTTCTGGCTGCCACCCGGGTTGTGGAGTCAGCTCCTATCGTATGGAATTTTTGGAGGCCTGTGCTGGGAGAAAGTGAACAAAAGGTGCTTTTGAGGATAGAGTGGCCAGGAAAGCCCGCAGCCCCAAAGTCTGGGTGGCAATGCAAGTAGTTCCCAGAGGAGTTCCTAAAAATCTAAAGATGTTCTGGCTGCCACCTTGGTTGTTGGAGTCAGCTCCTGACGACAGGAATTTTTATGGCCCGGTGCAGGAAAATGATAAAGAAAAAACGTTCTTGTGAGGACAGAGTGGCAAGGAAAGCCCGCAGCCCCAAATTCTGGGTGGCAATGCAAGTAGTTCCCAGAGACCTTGAAAGAAAGCAAGAGTTGTTCTGGCTGCCACCTTGGCTGTGGGAGCCAGGCCAGGATGTTCGGCATATTGGGGTCCGGTGCTGGGAAAAAGTGAAAAAAAGGTTCTTTTGACGATAGAGTGGCCAGGAAAGCCCACAGCCCCAAAGTCTGGGTGGCAATGCAAGTAGCTCCCAGAGACCTTGAAAAAAGCAAGAGTTGTTCTTTCTGCTACCTTGGTTTTGGGAGCCAGGCCAGGACGATCGGCATATTGGAGGGCGGTGTTGGGAGAAAGTGAACAAAAGGTGCTTTTGAGGATAGAGTGGCCAGGAAAGCCCGTAGCCCCAAACTCTGGGTGGCAATGCAAGTAGCTCCCAGAGACCTTGAAAAAAGCAAGAGTTGTTCTTTCTACTACCTTGGTTTTGGGAGCCAGGCCAGGACGATCGGCATATTGGAGGGCGGTGTTGGGAGAAAGTGAACAAAAGGTTCTTTTGACGATAGAGTGGCCAGGAAAGCCCACAGCCCCAAAGTCTGGGTGCCAATGCAAGTAGTTCCCAGAGACGTTCAAAAGAAGCAGGAGGTGTTCTGGCTGCCACCTTGGGTTGTAGGAGCCAGGCCAGGACGTTTGGAATTTTTGGAGGCCGGTGCTGGGATAAAGTGAACAAAAGGTGCTTTTGAGGATAGAGTGGCCAGGTAAGCCCGCAGCCCCAAAGTCTGGGTGGCAAAGCAAATTGTTCCAAGAGGAATTCCTAAAAATCTAAAGATGTTCTGGCTGCCACCTTGGTTGTTGGAGTCAGCTCCTGACGGCAGGAGTTTTTATGGCCCGGTGCAGGAAAATGATAAAGAAAAAAGTTGCTTGTGAGGACAGAGTGGCCAGGAAAGCCCACAGCCCCAAACTCTGGGTGACAATGCAAGTAGTTCCCAGAGACTTTAAAAAAAGCAAGAGTTGTTCTGGCTGCTACCTTGGTTTTGGGAGCCAGGCCAGGACGATCAGCATATTGGAGGCCGGTGTTGGGAAAAAGTGAACAAAAGGTGCTTTTGTGGATAGAGTGGCCAGGAAAGCCCGCAGCCCCAAAGTCTGGGTAGCAATGCTAGTAGTTTCCAGACACCTTGAAAGAAAGCAAGAGTTGTTCTGGCTGCCACCTTGGGTGTGGGAACCAGGCCAGGACGTTTGGAATCTTTGGAGGCCGGTGCTGGGAGAAAGTGAACAAAAGGTGCTTTTGAGGATAGAGTGGCCAGGAAAGCCCACAGCCCCAAAGTCTGGGTAGCAATGCAAGTAGTTCCCAGAGACCTTGAAAACAAGCAAGAGTTATTCCGGCTACAGCCTTGGGTGTAGATCTCAGCTCTGGATGTTCTTCATATTGGAGGCCGGTGCTGGGAAAAAGTGAACAAAAGGTGCTTTTGAGGATAGCGTGGCCAGGAAAGCCGCAGCCCCAAAGTCTGGGTGGCAATGCAAGTAGTTCCCAGAGGAGTTCCTAAAAATCTAAAGATGTTCTGGCTGCCACCTTGGTTGTTGGAGTCAGCTCCTGACGGCAGGAATTTTTATGGCCCGGTGCAGGAAAATGATAAAGAAAAAACGTTCTTGTGAGGACAGAGTGGCCAGGAAAGCCCGCAGCCCCAAATTCTGGGTGGCAATGCAAGTAGTTCCCAGAGACCTTGAAAGAAAGCAAGAGTTGTTCTGGCTGCCACCTTGGCTGTGGGAGCCAGGCCAGGATGTTCGGCATATTGGGGTCCGGTGCTGGGAAAAAGTGAAAAAAAGGTTCTTTTGACGATAGAGTGGTCAGAAAAGCCCGCAGCCCCAAAGTCTGGGTGGCAATGCAAGTAGTTCCCAGAGGAGTTCCTAAAAATCTAAAGATGTTCTGGCTGCCACCTTGGTTGTTGGAGTCAGCTCCTGACGGCAGGAATTTTTATGGCCCGGTGCAGGAAAATGATAAAGAAAAAAGTTGCTTGTGAGGACAGAGCGGCCAGGAAAGCCCGCAGCCCCAAAGTCTGGGTGGCAATGCAAGTAGTTCCCAGAGACCTTGAAAACAAGCAAGAGTTATTCTGGCTACCGCCTTGGGTGTAGATCTCAGCACTGGATGTTCGTCATATTGGAGGCCGGTGCTGGGAAAAAGTGAACAAAAGGTGCTTTTGTGGATAGAGTGGTCAGGAAAGCACTCAGCCCCAAAGTCTGGGTGGCAATGCAAGTAGCTCCCAGAGACCTTGAAAACAAGCAAGAGTTATTCTTGCTACCGCCTTGGGTGTAGATCTCAGCACTGGATGTTCGTCATATTGGAGGCCGGTGCTGGGAAAAAGTGAACAAAAGGTGCTTTTGTGGATAGAGTGGTCAGGAAAGCACTCAGCCCCAAAGTCTGGGTGGCAATGCAAGTAGTTCTCAGAGACGTTCAAAAGAAGCAGGAGGTGTTCTGGCTGCCACCTGGGTTGTGGAGTCAGCTCCTATCGTTTGGAATTTTTGGAGGCCGGTGCTGGGAGAAAGTGAACAAAAGGTGCTTGTGAGGATAGAGTGGCCAGGAAAGCCCGCAGCCCCAAAGTCTGGGTAGCAATGCAAGTAGTTCCCAGAGACCTTGAAAACAAGCAAGAGTTATTCCGGCTACAGCCTTGGGTGTAGATCTCAGCTCTGGATGTTCTTCATATTGGAGGCCGGTGCTGGGAAAAAGTGAACAAAAGGTGCTTTTGAGGATAGCGTGGCCAGGAAAGCCGCAGCCCCAAAGTCTGGGTGGCAATGCAAGTAGTTCCCAGAGACGTTCAAAAGAAGCAGGAGGTGTTCTGGCTGCCACCCGGGTTGTGGAGTCAGCTCCTATCGTATGGAATTTTTGGAGGCCTGTGCTGGGAGAAAGTGAACAAAAGGTGCTTTTGAGGATAGAGTGGCCAGGAAAGCCCGCAGCCCCAAAGTCTGGGTGGCAATGCAAGTAGTTCCCAGAGGAGTTCCTAAAAATCTAAAGATGTTCTGGCTGCCACCTTGGTTGTTGGAGTCAGCTCCTGACGACAGGAATTTTTATGGCCCGGTGCAGGAAAATGATAAAGAAAAAACGTTCTTGTGAGGACAGAGTGGCAAGGAAAGCCCGCAGCCCCAAATTCTGGGTGGCAATGCAAGTAGTTCCCAGAGACCTTGAAAGAAAGCAAGAGTTGTTCTGGCTGCCACCTTGGCTGTGGGAGCCAGGCCAGGATGTTCGGCATATTGGGGTCCGGTGCTGGGAAAAAGTGAAAAAAAGGTTCTTTTGACGATAGAGTGGCCAGGAAAGCCCACAGCCCCAAAGTCTGGGTGGCAATGCAAGTAGCTCCCAGAGACCTTGAAAAAAGCAAGAGTTGTTCTTTCTGCTACCTTGGTTTTGGGAGCCAGGCCAGGACGATCGGCATATTGGAGGGCGGTGTTGGGAGAAAGTGAACAAAAGGTGCTTTTGAGGATAGAGTGGCCAGGAAAGCCCGTAGCCCCAAACTCTGGGTGGCAATGCAAGTAGCTCCCAGAGACCTTGAAAAAAGCAAGAGTTGTTCTTTCTACTACCTTGGTTTTGGGAGCCAGGCCAGGACGATCGGCATATTGGAGGGCGGTGTTGGGAGAAAGTGAACAAAAGGTTCTTTTGACGATAGAGTGGCCAGGAAAGCCCACAGCCCCAAAGTCTGGGTGCCAATGCAAGTAGTTCCCAGAGACGTTCAAAAGAAGCAGGAGGTGTTCTGGCTGCCACCTTGGGTTGTAGGAGCCAGGCCAGGACGTTTGGAATTTTTGGAGGCCGGTGCTGGGATAAAGTGAACAAAAGGTGCTTTTGAGGATAGAGTGGCCAGGTAAGCCCGCAGCCCCAAAGTCTGGGTGGCAAAGCAAATTGTTCCAAGAGGAATTCCTAAAAATCTAAAGATGTTCTGGCTGCCACCTTGGTTGTTGGAGTCAGCTCCTGACGGCAGGAGTTTTTATGGCCCGGTGCAGGAAAATGATAAAGAAAAAAGTTGCTTGTGAGGACAGAGTGGCCAGGAAAGCCCACAGCCCCAAACTCTGGGTGACAATGCAAGTAGTTCCCAGAGACTTTAAAAAAAGCAAGAGTTGTTCTGGCTGCTACCTTGGTTTTGGGAGCCAGGCCAGGACGATCAGCATATTGGAGGCCGGTGTTGGGAAAAAGTGAACAAAAGGTGCTTTTGTGGATAGAGTGGCCAGGAAAGCCCGCAGCCCCAAAGTCTGGGTAGCAATGCTAGTAGTTTCCAGACACCTTGAAAGAAAGCAAGAGTTGTTCTGGCTGCCACCTTGGGTGTGGGAACCAGGCCAGGACGTTTGGAATCTTTGGAGGCCGGTGCTGGGAGAAAGTGAACAAAAGGTGCTTTTGAGGATAGAGTGGCCAGGAAAGCCCACAGCCCCAAAGTCTGGGTAGCAATGCAAGTAGTTCCCAGAGACCTTGAAAACAAGCAAGAGTTATTCCGGCTACAGCCTTGGGTGTAGATCTCAGCTCTGGATGTTCTTCATATTGGAGGCCGGTGCTGGGAAAAAGTGAACAAAAGGTGCTTTTGAGGATAGCGTGGCCAGGAAAGCCGCAGCCCCAAAGTCTGGGTGGCAATGCAAGTAGTTCCCAGAGGAGTTCCTAAAAATCTAAAGATGTTCTGGCTGCCACCTTGGTTGTTGGAGTCAGCTCCTGACGGCAGGAATTTTTATGGCCCGGTGCAGGAAAATGATAAAGAAAAAACGTTCTTGTGAGGACAGAGTGGCCAGGAAAGCCCGCAGCCCCAAATTCTGGGTGGCAATGCAAGTAGTTCCCAGAGACCTTGAAAGAAAGCAAGAGTTGTTCTGGCTGCCACCTTGGCTGTGGGAGCCAGGCCAGGATGTTCGGCATATTGGGGTCCGGTGCTGGGAAAAAGTGAAAAAAAGGTTCTTTTGACGATAGAGTGGTCAGAAAAGCCCGCAGCCCCAAAGTCTGGGTGGCAATGCAAGTAGTTCCCAGAGGAGTTCCTAAAAATCTAAAGATGTTCTGGCTGCCACCTTGGTTGTTGGAGTCAGCTCCTGACGGCAGGAATTTTTATGGCCCGGTGCAGGAAAATGATAAAGAAAAAAGTTGCTTGTGAGGACAGAGCGGCCAGGAAAGCCCGCAGCCCCAAAGTCTGGGTGGCAATGCAAGTAGTTCCCAGAGACCTTGAAAACAAGCAAGAGTTATTCTGGCTACCGCCTTGGGTGTAGATCTCAGCACTGGATGTTCGTCATATTGGAGGCCGGTGCTGGGAAAAAGTGAACAAAAGGTGCTTTTGTGGATAGAGTGGTCAGGAAAGCACTCAGCCCCAAAGTCTGGGTGGCAATGCAAGTAGCTCCCAGAGACCTTGAAAACAAGCAAGAGTTATTCTTGCTACCGCCTTGGGTGTAGATCTCAGCACTGGATGTTCGTCATATTGGAGGCCGGTGCTGGGAAAAAGTGAACAAAAGGTGCTTTTGTGGATAGAGTGGTCAGGAAAGCACTCAGCCCCAAAGTCTGGGTGGCAATGCAAGTAGTTCTCAGAGACGTTCAAAAGAAGCAGGAGGTGTTCTGGCTGCCACCTGGGTTGTGGAGTCAGCTCCTATCGTTTGGAATTTTTGGAGGCCGGTGCTGGGAGAAAGTGAACAAAAGGTGCTTGTGAGGATAGAGTGGCCAGGAAAGCCCGCAGCCCCAAACTCTGGGTGAAAATGCAAGTAGTTCCCAGAGACTTTAAAAAAAGCAACAGTTGTTCTGGCTGCTACCTTGGTTTTGGGAGCCAGGCCAGGACGATCGGCATATTGGAGGGCGGTGTTGGGAGAAAGTGAACAAAAGGTGCTTTTGAGGATAGAGTGGCCAGGAAAGCCCGCAGCCCCAAAGTCTGGGTGGCAATGCAAGTAGCTCCCAGAGACCTTGAAAACAAGCAAGAGTTATTCTGGCTACAGCCTTGGGTGTAGATCTCAGCTCTGGATGTTCGTCATATTGGAGGCCGGTGCTGGGAAAAAGTGAACAAAAGGTTCTTTTGTGGATAGAGTGGTCAGGAAAGCACTCAGCCCCAAAGTCTGGGTGGCAATGCAAGTAGTTCTCAGAGACGTTCAAAAGAAGCAGGAGGTGTTCTGGCTGCCACCTGGGTTGTAGGAGCCAGGCCAGGACGATTGGAATTTTTGGAGGCCGGTGCTGGGAGAAAGTGAACAAAAGGTGCTTGTGAGGATAGAGTGGCCAGGTAAGCCCGCAGCCCCAAAGTCTGGCTGGCAATGCAAATTGTTCCCAGAGGAGTTCCTAATAATCCAAAGGTGTTTTGGCAGCATTCCGGTTGTGGGATTCAGCTTCTGTAGGTCGGAATTTTTATGACCCGGTGCAGGAATATAATAAAGAAAAAAGGTGCTTTTGAAGATAGAGTGGCGAGGAAAGCCCGCAGCCCCAAAGTCTGGGTGGCAATGCAAGTAGTTCCCAGAGACCTTGAAAGAAAGTAAGAGTTGTTCTGGCTGCCACCTTGGGAGTAGGACTCAGCTCCGGACGCTCGGCGTATTGGAGGCCGGAGCTGGGATAAAGTGTACAAAAGGTGCTTTTGAGGATAGAGTGGCCAGGAAAGTCCGCAGCCCCAAAGTGTGGGTGGCAATGCAAGTAGTTCCCAGAGACCTTGAAAGAAAGTAAGAGTTGTTCTGGCTGCCACCTTGGGAGTAGGACTCAGCTCCGGACGCTCGGCGTATTGGAGGCCGGAGCTGGGATAAAGTGTACAAAAGGTTCTTTTGAGGATAGAGTGGCCAGGAAAGTCCGCAGCCCCAAAGTGTGGGTGGCAATGCAAGTAGTTCCCAGAGGAGTTCCTAAAAATCTAAAGATGTTCTGGCTGCCACCTTGGTTGTTGGAGTCAGCTCCTGACGGCAGGAATTTTTATGGCCCGGTGCAGGAAAATGATAAAGAAAAAAGTTTCTTTTGAGGACAGAGCGGCCAGGAAAGCCCGCAGCCCCAAACTCTGGGTGGCAATGCAAGTAGTTCCCAGAGACCTTGAAAGAAAGTATGAGTTGTTCTGGCTGCCACCTTGGGTTGTAGGAGCCAGGCCAGGACGTTTGGAATTTTTGGAGGCCGGTGCTGGGAGAAAGTGAACAAAAGGTGCTTTTGAGGATAGAGTGGCCAGGAAAGCCCGCAGACCCAAAGTCTGGGTGGCAATGCAAGTAGTTCCCAGAGTCCTTGAAAGAAAGTAAGAGTTGTTCTGGATGCCACCTTGGGAGTAGATCTCAGCTCTGGATGTTCGTCATATTGGAGGCCGGTGCTGGGAGAAAGTGAACAAAAGGTGCTTTTGTGGATAGAGTGGCCAGGAAAGCC
>NW_027415746.1:0-13400 GCF_964106895.1 Numenius arquata
CCCCGCTCCCCCACCACTTGCCCCGGTGTCTCCCCTCCCGGTACCTCCCCCCGCCCCGGTGTCCCCCTCCCGGTGCCCCTCCCTCATCCCGGTGCCCCCCGCCGGTCCCGGTGTCCCCCTCCCGATGCTGCTCCGCTTGTTCCGGTGCCCCCCCCACCCGCCTGCCCCGGTCTCTCCCCTCCCGGTGCTCTCTCTCCTGTCCCGGTGCTCCCCCCTCCCCCGGTGTCTCCCCTCCCGGTGCCCCCCCCTCGTCCCACTGCCCCCCGCCGGTCCCGGTGCCCCCCCCCGGCTTTCCCGGTGTCCCCCTCCCGGTGCTCCCCCGCTTGTTCCGGTGCTCTCCCCACCCGCCTGCCCCGGTGTCTCCGCTCCCGGTTCCCCCCCGCCCTGCGTCCCGGTGTCCCCCTCCTGGTGCTCCCCCGCCCCCCCCCCCCGCCTGTCCTCCCGGTGTCTCCCCTCCCGGTGCCCCCCGTCCCGGCCCGGCCCGGCCCCCGCTCTCACCGGGGGGCTCAGAGGGGCGGCGGACCGGGCATCGCCGCCGATGGCCGCCGGTCGGCGGAGCGCACCGGGGCGGGCGGCGCACGGGGCGAGGCAGACAAAGGGCTCCCCCCGCTGCCTGACGGGAGATGTAGTCCCCGTCCCTCCCCGCCCCCGGACCTGCCGCCGGTGCCCCCCCCCCCCCCCGGGATGCGCGGGGCTCCCCCGGGCCGGGATGCTCCGCTGTCTCCGCACCCAGACGCTGCGGTGTCCCCCGGGGCCGGGATGATCCGGTTTTTCCCGGACCGGGATGCTCCGATGTTCCCGGACCGGGATGCTCCAGTCTCCCCCAGACCGGGATGCGCCGGTGTCCCTGAGCCGGGACGCTGCGATGTCCCTGGATCAGGACGCTCCCTTGTCCCCGGACCGGGATGCTCCGTTGTTCCCCAGCCAGGGATGCTCCGATTTTCCCTGATCCAGGATGTTCTGGTGGCCCCCGGACCAGGATGCTCCAATTTTCCCTGGACCAGGATGCTCCAGTGTCCCCCGGACTGGGATGCACGGATGTCCTCGGACCAGAACGTTCCGTTGTTCCCGAGACCGGGATGCTCCGATGTCCCTGGATCAGGACGCTCCCTTGTCCCCGGGGGCCGAGATGCCCCGATTTTCCCTGGGCCGGGATGCTCCGGTGTCCCCCGGGCCGGGATGCACGGATGTTCCCAGGCCGGGATGCTCCGATGTCCCTGGATCAGGATGCTCCGGTGTCCCCGGACCGGGATGCTCCATGGGGCAGCGGGGGGGGGGGGGGGGGGATGCAGCCCGGCACGTCCCGGAGCGGCCAGTCCCGGGGGGACACGGGGACGTGGGGGTGATGGAGCTGCCAGGAGGGGGGGGGGGCAGGGCTGGGGGGGGTCCCCGGTCTGGGGGAGACCCGCGGGGCGATGGGACACGGGGGGACGTGTCACCTCCTTGTCACCCCCCCCCCCTAAATCCCTCAACCCCCCCCCCCCTCCCACCGCTCTGCCCCCCTCGCACCCCCCCTTCACCCCCCCCCCCAGCACCCCCCTACACCCCTCGGCAGAAGGGAGGGGACTGAGGGGGGGGACCTCATGGATGCTGAGCGAGAGCTAAAGGTGGGGGGGGGGGCACAGGAGGATGGGGGGGGTCGGGCTCTTCCCGGGGGTGCCCGGGACAGGACAAGGGACAAACTGGGACAAACTGGGACAAACTGGGACACGGGAAACTCCATCTCAGCGTGAGGTAAAGCTTTACTGGGAGAACTGGGAAGTGCCCGGGGGGGGGGGGGCTGTACCGAGGGAAAACGGAAAATTGGCCGCGGGGGCGAGGGGGGGGGGATTTTTTTTGATGTCCCAAGGGGCGGGGGGGGGGGGGGGGGGGCACAGGTCCTGGGGGTGGCACAGCATCGAGCCCCCCTGTGCCCCCTCCCACGGCGGGCGCTGTGTCCTTGGGGGGGGGGGGGGGGGGCAGGATGAGACCCCCCCCCATGCCCTTCCCACCCTCCAGAGCCACCGTGGCTACTGCTGGCCGCCATCTGACTGCTCCCCCGCCCCCGTGTCCCCCCCCACCCCCGGTGGGTGCCGTATCCTTGGGGGGCAGGATGAGCCCCCTCCTGCCCCTTCCCATGTTCCACGTTCCACGTGGCTACTGCTGGCCCCCCTCTGGCCACTCACCCACCCCTATGCCCCCCCACGGTGGGTCTCGTGCCCTTGGGGGGCAGAATGAGCCTCCTCCTGCCCCCCTGTGCCCCCTCCCACGTTCCACGTGGCTACTGCTGGCCGCCCTCCGGCCGCTCGCCCGCCCCCGCGCCCCCCTCGCCCCCCTCGCCGTGGCCCCCCCGGCCCAGCAGCAGCTTGCCCTTGGAGCCCAGGGCGGGGGGGCGGCGGTGGAGCTTCTGGTGGGCGCTGAGGTTGGCCTTGGTGCGGAAGGCCCTGTCGCAGTGGGGGCAGGGGAAGGGGCGCTCCCCGCCGTGGACCCGCTGGTGCAGGGCCAGGTTGCCGCTGCGGCTGAAGCCCCGGCCGCAGTCGGGGCAAGTGTGGGAGCGGCGGGGGCCGTGGCTGCGCTGGTGGATGAGGAGACTCTCCTTCCAGCTGAAGCTGCGGTCGCAGCGGTCGCAGAGGAAGGGTCTCTCCTCCCGGTGGCTAGCCCGGTGGCGGCTCAGGCTAGCCTCGTCCCGGAAGCCCTCGTGGCACTCGGGGCACTGGCGCTGGCTAGCCGGGGGGGGGGGTGGGTTGGGGGGCTCCCGGCGGCGGCGACGGTGGGCTTGCGGGTGGCGCTTGCGGGGGAAGCGGTGGCCGCAGAGGGGGCGGGGGCGGCCGGGGGGCTCCTCGCCCCCGTGGCTCGCCCGGTGGCGCAGCAGGTCGCCCTTCAGGCAGAAGGTGCCCCCGCAGTGGGGGCAGGGGTGGGGGCGCCGCCCCCGGTGCTTTTTGTGGGTGAGGAGGTTGCGGGGGTGGCGGAAGGATTTGCCGCAGGCGCCGCAGCGGTGGGGGGGGGGCGTTCGGGGGGGCCGGGGGGGGCGGCGCGGGGGGGCGGTGGTCCCCCCGGTGGACCCTCAGCCCGGCCTCGTCCCCGAAGCTCTGCCCGCAGGCGCCGCAGATGAGGGGTCCCCGGTGCGCGTCCCCCCCCCCCCGCCGCCAGCGGTACCTCCAGGGTCAGCACCGGGGGGGCCAACCCGGCCCAGGCCCCCCCTTCCGCCTCGCACAAGGGGGCGCAGAGGGGGGGGTACCCCGAGTCCTCGGCCGGCGACAAGGAGGGGACGCGGCGTCCCCCGGCGGCATCCTCAGACGCGTCCTCGGTGGCCGTCCCTCCCCAGGGAGCTGTCGGGAACAGGGAGGGGGGGGGGGGCATTAATGTTGGGGGGGGGGCATTAACTCTGGGGTGGGCGGGCATTAACTCTGGAGGGGGGCATTAATGTTGGGGGGGGCATTAACTCTGGGGTGGGGGGCATTAATGTTGGGGGGGCATTAACTTTGGAGGGGAGCACTAACTTTGGGGGGGCATTAACTTTGGGGGGGCATTAATGTTGGGGGGGGCATTAACTCTGGATTGGGGGGGCATTAATGTTGGGGGGCATACTAACGTTGGGGGGGGCATTAATGTTGGGGGGGGCATTAATTCTGGGGGGGGAACATTAATGTTGGGGGGGCATTAACTCTGGATTGGGGGACCATTAATGTTGGGGGGGCATTAATTCTGGATTGGGGGAGCATTAATGTTGGGGGGGCATTAATTCTGGGGTGGGGGGGGAGCATTAATGTTGGGGGGGCATTAACTCTGGATTGGGGGGGCATTAATGTTGGGGGGCATATTAACGTTGGGGGGGCATTAATGTTGGGGGGGCATTAACTCTGGAGGGGGGCATTAATGTTGGGGGGGGCATTAACTCTGGATTGGGGGGCATTAATGTTGGGGGGGCATTAACTCTGGATTGGGGGGGCATTAATGTTGGGGGGCATATTAACGTTGGGGGGGGCATTAATGTTGGGGGGGGATTAACGTTGGGGGGAAAACACAGACCCCTCAATACCCCCCCGTCCCCGCGCCCCCCACAGCCTCCCCTGGCCCCCAAAAAGCACCCACGGGACAACCAGGATGGGGGGGGGGGACATGAGGTG
This sequence comes from Numenius arquata, assembly GCF_964106895.1. Classification (NCBI taxonomy): domain Eukaryota; kingdom Metazoa; phylum Chordata; class Aves; order Charadriiformes; family Scolopacidae; genus Numenius; species Numenius arquata. The sequence continues at coordinate 4,107 of NW_027415746.1, forward strand.
GGGACACCCAAACACCACCCCCCCACACCCCCACCCCCCCCCAGAGGGTGTCAGTCAGGACCCCCAGCACGGTGGGGGTACGAGGTGGGGGGGGGCCACGTGCCGCGCTTGGGGCTTCTGTCCCTGACATTGTCACCGTCGTCCCCAGCCACGAGGGGGGGTCCCCGCGGGGGTCACTCACGGGTGGCAGAGGCGTCAGGGGCTCCGCTGCCCCCCTCGGGCTCCATTTTGGGGGTGAACTTGGAGTCGAGGCCTGTTGGGGTGGGGGGGGGGGGGGAAAGAGAGAAACCTCAGCCCCCCCCCCCCCGCAAATGTCACTGTCACCGGGCGGGGGGGGGGGGACGGAGCAGCGGGGCCGGGGAGGGGGCTGCTGTGTCCGGGGTCCCCGGGAACCGCCGGTGCCAACCCCGGTGGGTGGCAGCAAAGTGGGGGGGGGGGGCAGCGGGGTGGGGGGGGTGAGGGGGGGGTAGCAGTGGGGCTGGGGGGGGGTACCTGGGGCCGTGGGTCCTCAGCACAGCGGGGAGGGAGCGGGCAGTGGGCAAGCGGCTGCCCCCTCTGTGTGGGGAGACGGCGGGTCGGGGGCTGCCCTCGGCCGGGCGGAGGGGGAGCGGGATGCGGACCCCCCCCCCCGGCTGAGCCCCCGGACCCCCGGGGTGAGCCCCCGGACCCCCACGACGAGCCTCGGGACCCCCAGGCTGAGCCCCTGGACCCCCAGCTTGAGCCTTCAGACCCCAGGCCATTTCCAGACCCCCCCAGGCTGAGCCCCCAGACCCCCCGATGAACCCCCAGACCCTCATTTGAGCCCCCAGACCCCATGATGAACCTCCAGCCCCCCATCTGAGATCCCCAGACCCCCCAATGAACCTCCAGACCCCCATGATGAACCCCCAGACCCCCCCAAGCTAAGCTTCTGGCCCCCTCCTGAGCCCCCAAACTCCATGATGAATCTCCAGACCCCCATCTGAGCCCCCAGATCCCCTGATGAACCTCCAGACCCCCCCAGGCTGAGCTTCTGGACCCCCTCTCAAGCTTCTGGGTCCCATGATGAACCTCCAGACCCTCATTTGAGCCCCCAGACCCCCAGATGAATCTCCGGACCCTCATCTGAGATCCCCAGACCCCCAGCTGAACCCCAGCCCCCCCAAGCTAAGCTTCTGGCCCTCCTCCTGAGCCCCCAGACCCCCATGTTGAACCTCCAGACCCCCATGATGAACCTCCAGACCCCCCCAGGCTGAGCCTCTGGACCCCCTCCCAAGCTTCTGGGTCCCATGATGAACCTCCTGACCCTCATTTGAGCCCCCAGACCCCCAGCCGAACCTCCAGCCCCCCCAAGCTAAGCTTCTGGACCCTCTCCCGAGTCCCCAGACCCCCATGTTGAACCTCCAGACCCCCATCTGAGCCCCCAGACCCCCCTGAAGAACCTCCAAAACCCCCCCAAGCTAAGCTTCTGGCCCTCCTCCTGAGCCCCCAGACCCCCATGTTGAACCTCCAGACCCCCCCAAGCTAAGCTTCTGGACCCTCTCCCGAGCCCCCAGATCCCCTGATGAACCTCCAGACCCCCATGATGAACCTCCAGACCCCCCCAGGCTGAGCTTCTGGACCCCCTCTCAAGCTTCTGGGTCCCATGATGAACCTCCTGACCCTCATTTGAGCCCCCAGACCCCCAGATGAATCTCCGGACCCTCATCTGAGATCCCCAGACCCCCAGCTGAGCCCCCAGACCCCCCTGAAGAACCTCCAGACCCCCCCAAGCTAAGCTTCTGGCCCTCCTCCTGAGCCCCCAGACCCCCATGATGAACCTCCAGACCCCCCTAGGCTGAGCTTCTGGACCCCCTCCCAAGCCTCTGGGTCCCATGATGAACCTCCTGACCCTCATTTGAGCCCCCAGACCCTCAGCTGAACCCCCAGCCCCCCCAAGCTAAGCTTCTGGCCCTCCTCCTGAGCCCCCAGACCCCCATGATGAACCTCCAGACCCCCAGGATGAACACCCAGACCCTCTGGACCCCACGATGAACCCCCAGCCCCCCCAAGCTAAGCTTCTGGCCCCCTCCTGAGCCCCCAGACCCCCATGTTGAACCCCCAGCCCCCCCAAGCTAAGCTTCTGGCCCCCTCCTGAGCCCCCAGATCCCCATGATGAACCTCCAGACCCCCATCTGAGCCCCCAGACCCCCCTGAAGAACCTCCAGACCCCCCCCCAAGCTAAGCTTCTGGCCCTCCTCCTGAGCCCCCAGACCCCCATCTGAGCCCCCCAGACCCCATGATGAACCTCCAGCCCCCCCCCCCCCCCCCCCAACTCCTTCCAGCCCGGTGGGCCACCTCCTTACCCAAGCTGGCCACCAGGTCATAGTTGTCCATCATCACCTCCCGGTAGAGCTCCCGTTGCCAGGCGGCCAGCAAGACCCACTCCTCGGGGGAGAAATAGATGGCCACCTCCTCGAAAGTCACAGCCCCCTGAAAAAAACCACACACACACACCCCCCCCCGGGTGATGAAAGGACCCCCCCCCCCATCACCGTCCCCTCGCTGGGGTCATGGTTTGGGGGGGGTTGGAGTCACGGTTACCGGTTGCCACCGGGAACCGGCGGGGGGGGGGGGAGCGGGGGGGGCCGGGCGGGGGGGGAACCCCCCCCGCCCGGCCCCCCCCCGCTCCCCCCCCCCCCCCCCCGCCGCTTCCCGGGGGGGGTGGTCGCCCGCTCGGCCTCACCCGCTGCATCTCTATCCGGGGAGGGGTCGGGGCGGGGGGGGCGGTGTCACGGAGGCTCCCCCGTTAAAGAGCGCCGTGATGGCGCCGGGGGGGGGCGGTCCCGGAAGGGGAGGGGCGGGGGGGTGGGAACGGAGAGGGACGGGTGGATACCGGGAGCGTCGGGTACCGGGTACTGGGAACGCTGGGAGAACTGGGCACCGGGTACTGGGAGCACTGGGAGAACTGGGCACCGGGAGCACCGGGTACGGGAGCACTGGGCACCGGGTACTGGGAGCGCTGGGAGAACTGGGTACCAGGAGCATCGGGTACTGGGAGCACTGGGAGAACTGGGCACCGGGAGCACCGGGTACTGGGAGCGCTGGGAGAACTGGGCACCGGTACTGGGAGCGCTGGGAGAACTGGGCACCGGGAGCACCGGGTACTGGGAGCGCTGGGAGAACTGGGTACCGGGTACTGGGAGCGCTGGGAGAACTGGGTACCGGGAGCATCGGGTACAGGAGCACTGGGAGAACTGGGCACCGGGAGCACCGGGCACTGGGAGCGCTGGGAGAACTGGGCACTGGGAGCATCGGGCACTGGGAGCGCTGGGAGAACTGGGCACCGGGTACTGGGAGCGCTGGGAGAACTGAGCACCGGGAGCACCGGGTACTGGGAGCACTGGGAGAACTGGGCACCGGGAGCACCGGGTACTGGGAGCACTGGGAGAACTGAGCACCGGGTACTGGGAGCGCTGGGAGAACTGGGAGAACTGGGTACCGGGTACTGGGAGCGCTGGGAGAACTGGGAGAACTGGGCACCGGGAGCACCGGGTACTGGGAGCACTGGGAGAACTGGGTACTGGGAGCGCTGGGAGAACTGGGTACCGGGTACTGGGAGCACTGGGAGAACTGAGCACCGGGAGCATCGGGCACTGGGAGCGCTGGGAGAACTGGGTACCGGGCACTGGGAGAACTGGGAGCACTGGGCACTGGGATCATTGGCACCGGGAGCATCGATACTGGACACCGGGAGCACCGGGAGCACCAGCCCCGCCGAGGGGGGATCCGGGCACCGGGAATCACGGGGGGAGCCACCAGCCCCGGGCACCGGGAGGCGGGGGGAGCCGGCACCGGGTGACCCCCGGGGCTGGACCCCTCCTCATCGCCCGGGGACACAGAGGGGACAGACCCCCCCCCCAGTGCCACCGCCCGGGGCAGGGCTCAGTGTCCCCCGTTACCTGGCACCCTGGGGTGGCCTGTGGCACGTTGGGGTGGCCTGTGGTACCTTGGGGTGACCAGTGACATAGGGTGGCTCGTGGCACCTTGGGGTGACCCTGTGGCACATTGGGGTGACCCTGTGGCACCCACAGAGCCACCTGGTCCCAGCCCAGCCCCACAGCCTGGAGATGCCCGGGGGCCACCTCGGCGGCCCAGGGGCTACCTCGGTGGCTCAGGACCCGGAGTGGCTGGTGGCCCCCTCCCTGCTGGGAGCCCGGGGCGGGGGGAGATGAGCTCTGCTCTGCCCCACGGATCCCCCACAACCGCCTCACCCCGAGATTTTCCAACGGCTGGCACGGCTTCGTGGCCACGGCCAACGCCTTGGTGGCCATGATGGGGCTACTGGCCACCGCCTCACCTTCCTCCCCCTCCTCCTCCTCCTCGCCAGCAGCCCCTGCGTCCCTCTGGCCCCCCTTCTGGAAGCCACACGCCGTCACCAGGGTGTTGGCCGAGCTGCCGTAGGTGGCCGGCAACATAGATGGGTCCTCAGGTAGCCAGTGTGGCCACCGGCTCCTGGCCAGCACCAGCAAGCGCTGCTTCTCTGTGGCCAGTGGGTCTCCGTGCCCAGGGCTCTGTGCCCACCCCTGGTAGCCACGGTACGGCAGCCCCATCTCCACCAGGATGGGGCCAGTAGCCAGCCAGGAGGGCCAGTAGCCAGCCAGGAGGGCCAGTAGCCCCTTGCTGGCCCAGCTCCAGGCGCTGCCAACATCCACGTCCACCTTCTCGCCCTGGTGCCACCTGAAGACGATGTTGTGGCAACTCTTCCAGCAGCACAACTAGCCATCGGTGGCCTCCGGGTCCCAGCCCGAGCCCAGGGCCACCTTGTCACTGATGGGGCCTGAGAGGCACTTGCCAGGGGCTAGTGCTTGCCGGGAGCCCCCAGCCCCTCCGGCACAGCAAGGAGACCGGCCCCCTGTCCCACCGGACCCCCAGGCCACCACGGGGGTGGCCCTACACTTGCCCACTGCCCCTGGCCAGGTCCTGCCCCACGCTTGCCACCGGGCAACCACTGCCCTACTGCATCCCGTATCCACGGGAAACACTGTCCCGGTGCATCCCATATCCATGGGAACCACTGCCCCAGTACATCCCGTATCCATGGGAACCACTGCCCCTGCTGCATCCCGTATCCATGGGAACCATGACCTCGGTGTATCCCATATCCATGGCAACTGCTGCCCCAGTACATCCCGTATCCACGGGAACCACTGTCCGGTGCATCCCGTATCCATGGCAACCACTGTCCCGGTACATCCCGTATCCATGGCAACCACTGTCCCGGTACATCCCGTATTCATGGCAACCACTGCCTGGTACATCCCGTATCCATGGCAACCACTGTCCCGGTACATCCCGTATCCATGGGAACCAGTGCCTGGTACATCCCGTATCCATAGGAACCACAACCTCAGTGTATCCTGTATCCACGGGAACCACTGCCTGGTACATCCCGTATCCATGGCAACCACTGTCCCGGTACATCCCGTATCCATGGGAACCAGTGCCTGGTACATCCCGTATCCATAGGAACCACAACCTCAGTGTATCCTGTATCCACGGGAACCACTGCCTGGTACATCCCGTATCCATGGCAACCGCTGCCCCAGTACATCCCGTATCCATGGGAACCGCTGCCCCTGCTGCATCCCGTATCCATGGGAACCATGACCTCGGTGTATCCCATATCCATGGCAACTGCTGCCCCAGTACATCCCGTATCCATGGGCTGGGACCCACAGACTCGGGGGGGGCCCTCAGTCTCCTGTAGCCCCCACACACCGGGGGGGGGGGGGGTGTGTGTGTCCCGTGGGGGGTCCATCCCCCGCCATCCCCCCGTCCGATGGTTCCTACAGCCGTTCTCACGGGGGACGGCAACGCCACCCCCACCTTCCCCACCGCTCTGGGCCCCCCCCTCTCTCCGTGGGGGGGGGTCCACAGTCCATACGCTGCCCTACTTCCCACCATCCCCCCCAACACGCCATTCCCGGGGGATCCACGGCCTGGAATCCCTTCCTCCTCCAGCCACGACCTGCGCCCCCCCCCCCCCAGAATAGAATCGGGGATTTTCATTTTTCCCCGTTTCTGGTGATTTTGGTGCATTTTGGGGTGGGGGGACGGGAGGCGGCGGGGTGTTACCCAGCGCGGGGGGAGACATAGCGACGGGTTCACACTCGAGTGACATCATCGAGAAGGAGCCCAAAAAAAAAAAAAAAACCACCCAAAAAACCCATCCCCCCCCTGCCCCCCCCCAGCCCTTGGGTTGTTCTTATTTTTTTTTTGCAGGGCGGCCTCATGTCTCCCCATCTGCTCACGACCCCCCCCCCCCCCATCGTCCCCCCCCCCCCTCCCCGTGCTGCCGTTGGGAAAGGCGAGAAGGTTTTGGGGAGGAACTGGGGCATTGGGGGTGGGGGGGAGGCACCGCGGGAAGCTTTTCCAGGCCAGGGATGGGTCGGGGGGGGGGGGGGGGGGGCACACACACACACGGACACCCCCACCCCCGGTTTTCTGCTGCCACCTCCCAGCTCACGGCCTTTTTTCGGGGGTGCCCTAGTTGTGCCGCAACGTGCCGGGCGGGCACGTGGCCGGGGCAGGGACGGGGAGCACGGGACCGGGAAAAAGGGGGGGTTCGGGGGGGGGGGGGGGGGGGGGAAGCTCGTTCCATTGTGCTTCGTGACTCAAAAAAAAAAAAAAATACATCATGAAAAGCCCCGAAACTCACTTTCTTCTTCCTCTGCCACCGGGAACGCTTCGGTGAGGCTGGAAGATATTTTTGCCCCCAGTGATTATTTCTGGAAGGAGAACGGGACTGGAAGGGCCTGGGGGGGGGGGGGGGGGGTCCATCATCCTCTTCTGAAGGCCCTGAAGGACACGGATTTCTGGGTCTGGATTTTCTCAGTGCTAAAATATTGCATTAATTTAAAATTTCAAAGCGATTAAAAGCTCACCGTGAGCCGAGGCCGGAGGCGGCTCGTGCCGAGCGAGGTCCCCGGGAGACCCCTTTCGCAGAGTCCTCCTCGCCCAGAAGGTCCCTCAAAGCTCTTCCAGGGTGGGAGGGTTGATGTCCGGAAAGCTCGTTTCCTCCCATTTTGGGATTTGGGGAAGAATCAGGCCCAGGGAGACCTCCCCCCAGCCGGTTTTCCCAAAGAAAAATCAGTTCCCAAAGCGGCGGGTGCCCGGGGACGCTGGAGGAACCGACGCGGTTTCGCTGTCGGAGACACCTCATCCCGGGAACGGCATCCACCAGGACTTCCCAGACAGGATCCTCCGGACCTGTGGGGAAAAAATACCCAAACAAGGGTTAATCGTAGAATCACAGAATGTTTTGGGTGGGAAGGGACCTTAAAGCCCCCCCAGTGCCACCCCCAGACACCTCCCACCAGACCAGGTTGCTCCAAGCCCCCTCCAACCTGGCCTTGAACCCCTCCAGGGATGGGGCAGCCACAGCTTCTCCGGGCAACCTGGGCCAGGCTCTCACCACCCTCACAGCAAAGAAGTTCCTCTCGATATCTCACCTAAATCTCCCGGGTTTTAACTTAAAACCCTTCCCCCTCATCCCACCACCCCCCTCCCCAAACCCCATCCCTGGAGGTGGAGGATCTTCAGACTTAAAGACCTTTAGACTCGATCTCGAAGGTTCCTTCTGATCTAGACAGGTCCATTGTTCCAGATCAGGTGGCTCCAAGCCCCGTCCAACTGACCTTGGGTGTTTCCAAGGATGGGGCATCTCACCACCTTCCCAGGGAAGAATTTCCTCCCAGTATCTCACCCAAATCTCCCCTCTTTCAGCATCAAACCCTTCCCCCTCCTCCTAGGGCTCCCCTCCCTCATCCAGAGTCCCTCCCCAGCTTTCCTGGAGCCCCCCCCTTTAGGGACTGGAAGGGGCTCCAAGGTCTCCCCGGAGCCTTCTCTTCTCCAGGCTGAACCCCCCCAACTCTCTCAGCCTGTCCTCACAGCAGAGGGGCTCCAGCCCCCCCAGCATCTCCGTGGCCTCCTCTGGAGCAGAGCCCCTGGAAGGTCTCCTCCTTCTCCCCATGGTGCCACCACAGGGTCCCACCTCCATCCCCATGACAGGGGACAACCCTCAGTGGGAGGACACAGGGGGTGGCAAAGCCTGTGGTACCCAGTCCCTTCTTCTCGGGATGGGGAAAATCAGGTCCCACAGAGGGAGAAGAGCTTTGACCCCCTTCACGTGGGGCACCAGGGAAGAAGAGGAGGAGGAGGAGGGTGTCACAACCAACAACAAAAATAGATCCATCGGATGAAAAATAAAAACGGCTCAGTTGGTTCAAAAACTCTTTGTCGGGTATTTTTGGCCAAGGGTCACCCTTCCCGGCCACCCGCACCCGCGAGATCGCAATTAACCTTTGCCTAATTAGGGTTTCATCCCATGAAGAGCAACGTGGGGACAGAGGGACGCGGGTCAGCGTTGGGTTTGGTCAGCGTTGGGTTGATGGTTGGACTCAATGATGCAAAAGGTCCCTTCCGACCCGGAAAATCCAATGATTCTACAATTCTAAGCAGCTCTTGAGCGTTCACTCACACCCCGAGAAGACCCTAAAAAGACCCGGGGGACGCGGTGACGACCGCCCTCGGTGCTGGACTCACAGGGGGCAGAGGGTGGTGAAGGTTCCATCTCCATCCCATGTGGACACGAAGACATTTCCCTCTGGATTTCATGGTTTCACGGTTTTCTCACCTCACGTTTCCCTCCGGATTTCATGGTTTCACGGTTTTCCCACCTCACGTTTCCCTCCGGATTTCATGGTTTCCCCGTGACTTTCCCCAAACGGGGCGGATAAAGCCAAGGGAAGGTTCTGCGGGGAGAGAAAAGGGGTGGATTTAGCAACATTCGAACCCAAAGATGGAGCAGGACCCATCCCAAGAGAAGGAAAAATGGTCTACGGCGCGGTGGGGGGGGCGGGGGTTGAGGTTTTAACCCCCCCCCCGTCCCCTTTTCCCCAAGGGCCCGGGGTGACTTAGCGGCTGCCCTTCCCCTTTTGCGCCTCAAAAGGAAAACATCCCTTCGGAGAAACACCGAATCCCAGCCCCCCAAAAAAGCAGCAGAAACGCATAAAAGGCCCCAATAACGGAAGATTATTTTTTTTTTCCCCTCTTAAAAGAAAGAGGTGACGGGAAGAGCCGGGGGTGGGGGGGGGCCATTGTGCGGTTTGTTATTCTTTTTGATTAGAAGGTGGGTTTTTTTGACGGCGATGACGGAAGAGGCAGGAAAAAGATAATAACAAAGAAAACCCAACAAAAACCACCCCCAAAAAGCTGCATCTGGTGTGAAAGCAGCAGCTGGGGGGATTCGAACCCCCCTCTGAAAGGTGGGGG
>NW_027415747.1:0-35308 GCF_964106895.1 Numenius arquata
GGTTACATAAGCTACAAATAAATTGCATCATGTCAGTTTGATCCAAATAAAAGTTTTACTTTATTTTATGACAATTCTTGATTTGATCATTGAACGAAAAATCCGTAATTTCAGTATCCCTAAGGCAAAGTGATATGCTCAGCCTGTCCCTGTGTCAGGAACTAGTGGGACATAATAGGATTGGGATTAAAGAGCAAAATGGATGGAGCTAAGGATCCAATGTCCACACAAAATGAGTTTCAGGGAGGTTATTTGGACTAGCTCTAATCTGCTTCTGTGGGCTGAATGCTCATGTACCAGGCGAGGTCTTGGAGCTGAACCTCTGGTTTAATTGCATTGGCCTTCATGATCTCCCGAGCTGCTTTCCAGACCACAATATTGCAAAATCTCATTCAAAGCCTGTTTTGGTTATGCCTGAAAAGCACATACTATCTTTTCCTTGTATATTACTTCGGAGTTCTTAGAAATTAAAATACTGCTTTTGTTGCCATCAACACAGTGCACAAACAGCTGGGTTTCTCTGTACTTCTCTCCATCACTCAGCTGTAGAAAAATGCATCTCGCTTTGCTAGCAGGAGTAGAAGCTTTCATGAAGTCCTTGTCTCACTAAAGTATTTTTAGCTGTTTTTTACCTCACTTATATGTGAAAATGCATATATCTCTCTGGTATTTGTGCCTCATCCTTTTCCATCGTGAGAGGCCTGGCCACACATTCCTGATGCTGCATTGATGATATCAGAGCACAGACCTCTGCTCTTCTGTTATAAACCTTTTCTACTCCAGCTGGATTATTATCAGAGTATGATCTCCCTGGTGAGAGGCTTGGCTCAGATGTTTCTTCTTCCTGAAAGAGGAGAGTCAGGTCACAAAGCATGGCTTTCTGTCAGAAGCTGGGATTCCTGTCCTGGCAAATGCAGGCATTGAACAGAGTGCAAAGCTACTCTTTGTACTCTGGTACCACTCAGTACCAACATTCGCACTAAATGTTTTAAAATAATTAGGCTTAAATTGTTTCTGAATTTCTGTTTTTCCACTACTGTAATTTAAATAATTTTACTTGCATTATTAATGATTTACATCAACCAAAGTGAGCAGGAAATCAAACCACTGAAATCTTAGGAAGTTAAAAGAGGCCTATTGTACTGTCCACACTAATAACAAATCTATTGAGTTTAGTAGTTTAGCGTCCTAATTTTTAAAAGCACTGAAACATCTCCCAGATGGGTAAAAAAATGCAGGAAAGGCAGCCCTGTCTAGCTGACACAAAGTCAGAAACCTAATAAAGGGAATGCAGCATTGGAAAGTACAAAAGTCAACATGTCAACATAAATCAACTTTGTCAGAATGAAACAGATGAGTCCATTTGTTGGTAGATCAGATTAACGTAAATCAAGGCAGTATAAAGGTTACACATTATAGGGATTTGTGCCTGGTAAACTTTCATAGTGTGATCAGAGATAGTAATCATTTGACAGTGGGAATAAAAAGTCAAAGTGAAGCTTAAACGCAGAATCAAAAATCAGTCCTGTTAATGTCTAACACGCTGGGGTCAAAAATTCTTAAGAGTCCAGCTGTGAAAATAAGATGGGAGCTGTATTAGTTTTCTCCATTCTGTATCTCACATTTAAGTGTTGTCAGTTGATGCGGGTTTGTCCTTTGGGAATTGTCATGGGGTAGTTTAGTCCATGTAAAGTGAAAATTTTGCATCACATAGAGGATCTTGTGAAATTCTGTAAGGCATGAGGACTACATGCTGAGATTCATAATGGTGAGGAAGGAACAGTAGAAACAGTAATCTGCCACATGCCCTTATCTAAAAGTGGTTCTTGACAAAAGAAGGCAGCGTGTTTGCAGTGTGGAAGCTATCAGAATCTGTGACACATTTTAACAGTCAGTGGTTATTAATGGATAAAAACTGGTAACTTTAGAGGGATGCTGACATATAGAACTGTTTAGAATAACTATAAATCCCAACGGACCCATTCTTTTCACGCCTTTCAGTACTGTTTCTGTTTGTGGTACTGTGTAAAGTTCCATTACTGGGTCAAAGGTTTGATGTAAACAAGCAATAACCTCTCTAGCAGGATTTATATACTGAGAAAACTTGAATTAAGAAAACTAATCACATGCAGCTTCTTTAAGGAACATGTTGCATAATGTCTATGCAAATATTTTAGAAAGCTTTTTGTACTTTGTCCATTTTCCCCCCTTTGTTTTCAAATTATGGACTCACAATTCATTGTTTATATGTCCAGAAATTTCTAAATATATGTAACATTTTAGTACCATGATTTTACTGTGTACTCGAGAAAGAATCTAAATCCAGCAACGAATGAACTTTAAAAAAAAAATATTAATGCAGTCCTGCTTCTTTTCTAAAAATTATTTGCAATCCTTGGCAAATCATTTAACCTCTGTGATCCAAATTCAGATCTATATAAAAAGCACTTTCCTCTGTATTTGGCCCCACTCTCCAATTCTTAGTCAGAGATGCCTTCCAAAGAGTAAGGTGCTAATAGGCACATTAATGCATCATATCTATTTATAAGGGACATATTATGTACTTCCAAACTACATTACACAGAATTGTTGAGTGAAGGTATTGAAAGGATTTTCCAACATGTATTTGTTTAGTATATTTAGCCTCATTTTATAGATGGGGTATCAAGTGACATAGAAACTGAGGGTGGATGATGTAACAACTACGTAACAACTTCTTTTGTGATGGTCTAAATGTAATTGAAGGAAGGAGGTTGTAATGATGTCGGCTGAGGCTGATGTGCTTAAGAGCATGGCCTATAAGTCCATTGTTTCCCCAACTCTATGACTACCTACTTATGAGTAATTGAAGTTCTGGAATCTGGAAGTCGCAGGCTGAACCAGTGATTTGTCCAAGAGAACAGGGAGAGCTATGGCACAGTCAGGGTAAAAATACCCAAGTATCCCAATTCGCAGTTTCCTGCTCTGGTTAGGAGATCATGTTGCCTCCTGCCTTATAATTACAGTAAAAGCAACATTTCAACAATAAAGTTCTCATGCATCTATTTATCCTTTGAAAATCCAAACTGAGAATAATGTATATAACTAGCATCAGGTCATGATATCAGAAGCACAGGTTCTGTTACTTTTGCTTGGGTATGTGTATTTTACTGAATATTCCCATGACTCCCATGTAGAAGACAGTGCTACCCTTTGTCAATAAAGGAGGTATATGCTTTCCAAATTATCAACAATGGCTTTCACTTTTAAAGAAATCACTAAAGGGCCAACTGAATTATCCGCTGCGTTAAGGCAAACACACTGAGTTGCACGAGTTTCCTCAGCAAGTCAGGAGGAGCTTGACTTATTGTTCCTGACTTACAGCTCTCATTTGGTGAAAAAAAGAAAAACCTTACTTGATAATAAGACAAACATTAGTGCTGATGATGTGGAAAGGTCATAGCCAGGAACGTGAAATGTAGAGCTTAATATTCAGAATGACAAAGAAAGACAATGAGTGACACAAAAACTGAGGGTAGACGATGTCACTTCATACCTCCTTATCTTGTGGTGGTTTAACTGACCACAGATTGTCATGGGATGGTGCCCTAGCCTAATAAAACATGAAGTTGGTTTAAAAGCTACTAATGATTAAAAGATCTACAGTTAAACTAATAACTAAAGTAATTTACTTCCATTCAGAAGGGTCTCAATTTAGTTTAACAATTACTTCTGTGGAAATTATTTTATTTGCCACATAAATCTAGCCAACTCAGAAATAGGACAGAAAGCTTTTAGCAGCTTAGAGTAACAGAACACCAGTTAATGACACAAAATGAGAAGAAAAATATGCTACTGGAATAAGAGTATGTATAGTAAATGTAGTGAAATGCCAATGCTCTGAGAGGGAGGCAATCGTTACCAGGGTAATTGGAAGATGAACCTGATCCTGTGGCATTAGGAGTTACAGTAGACCTAGAGAAGAAGGAGGAGTGATACTGGGTCAGAGCTAGGAGCTCTAAGTGAGCATTATCAATGAAGGGAAAGATACAGTATTGGCAGAAAGATCTACAGACAGGAAACGAAGGCAACCACAGACTTGTAGGGTAAGCGAAAAATGACCTATCTCACTGAAATAATAGTTGTTGGTTTAGACTGAGTGTCCTCAATCTGGGTTTCACTCCAGACATGAAGTCTGACAACATGGAAATTGTCTTGAAATCTTTTATGGTAACTTGCTAACTTAGGTGCTGATTCAGTACTGCTGGGTACTGACTGAGACTGAAAAATACAGCATGGGGGGAAAAGTACTCCTTCCTCCAAACATTCAAGTTTTCTTGGAAGTTTCCCATCTGAATACCGACCTGGCCTGACCCTATTTAGCTTGTGAGATCTGATGAGATCAGAGCCTGAGGTTATGGCACTAAACTAAGAAAAGCGATAACAAAACAAAAATGGCATGATTGACAGGGTAGTAGGCTGAACACAATAAACCTATGGAGGACTATGTGTATGTATTCCACTCCTTAATATCCTCTTTGTAGATAAGAAAAATAAGCCTTACCCTGGAGCTAAAATAGTAATGGGATGAGGGCTGCCTGCCTTACTTGATGGCCATAAACAATAAGTATATTATAGAAAGATGGCTTACTGAAATGGAAAGTGGGTACTCGTGAGATGCTACCTTGAGGCAGGACTGAAGCAGGAGTCATCCTGGACCCTTGTGCTGTCTACAGTTATCTCCTTTTGGTGGCCCCATGTTTCTCAGTAAGCTGTGATATGACCCTGTGTAGTCCAACTTCAGTGCTTTTCACTGTCAGGTTCATTGGGGCTATAGAAGATTATTTTGCTTGGAGAAAAAAGTCACTGAAAGCATTTACAGATAAAAGAGGTAGTCAGCAGAAAGCTGTCTAAAGAGGTTTCTTTTGTAGTGAACCAACGAAAAGCAGCTACTTATGACAATAGAAAAAATGGCAATAGAAGAGTTACATAAGGAAGCTCAGGTTTCTTTTTTAGTGCCCATGTTTTTCACTAATCTTGAAAATTATTGAGACACGTGCTATTAAGGTTGTGATGTATTGAGCTCATTTAAGAGAGCTGTAATGACAGATTTTTCCCTCTGCAATGAGTACTGGTAGTAACTTCAGAAATTAGGCCAAGTTCTGATGTTACTTTGTAGTGTGATAAATAGAAACTCCATTAATTTAAAAGGAAATGTACTAAATAGTTGCCAAATACCTATAGTTGTTTAGTGCTCAGAGCCTCTATATTTCAGTTTTTCAGAAAATATCTTGCATTTCTATAGACTATTTTATATGCAAGCTGAAGGCTCACATAGATCTTCTCCTTGTTTGGCACAAGCTGGGACACATCAGATTTCCCTGAGGCTTTTTTCTCCAGTATTCCAGTTCAAGATAGAAATGCAAATACATTTAATTAGAAATTACACAAAAAGCTTCCTATTTTAAAGATTCAGAGCTGGTTTGTGATTTCTGGATGTGAACTAGAGCTGGTATGAATTTTTCTGCTGAAACAAGTAATGGAGAATTGGATTTCTGAGGGAGCACAAAATTTCATAAAAGGGAGAATGCATAATTATAAAATGATAAATGAATACAAGTTGACGATTAATGTATTTTAGACTAGTTCTGGTGAGGATCTCACGAATCTTCTGGCCCTGTTAAATTGAATATAAGGGCCACAAATGTTTGTCTTATCATTTTTAGTGCAACTTGGGATACAGGGATTTTCCTCTTTACTAAGAAATCTGAAGTGATTGCCTTCTGTGCTTTCAGAGGACATGAATTAATTTGGAAAGCAATAGGTCATTTTCCTGGTGACTTTTCCAAATACAGTTTTACTGCCTTGTGAGGCATACTTGTGGGTGTTATTGTTTTACATTCTATATAAAACTCAAAAGCAATAAATTCTTTTAGTATTGTTATCTCAGTTGTTGCAAAGTACTGGCTTCAGTCAAATGTGTAAGCATAGTTTTGCAAGTACTGAGAAGTCACTTGCTCCCCGAGAATAAAATCACTACGGCAGGGACATGTAAAATCTGGAATACAAATCATTTTATAAAGGCAAAGTGGTCCAACCTCAAGCCTTTGCTACTATATTCATGCATATGCTTTTCAGGCATCTAAGGCTACTTCTCAGGAAAGATGATATTGGACAAATCCATGATTAGAGCCTTTGTAATGTTAACCATCCCTACTGCGCTGGAATTGATTACACACATTTGGTGAAAGGCAATTTGAATGATAAGTCACTTAGTCATATTCTCGTTTTCACACAGCATTCAGCTTCCTACTGTCCTTCTGCTCATTCTTTTCTCTTTTCTCGCAGCAGTGTGCACAGCATGTCCCCACCATTGTTCAGCATAGTTTAAGATGGCATTAAGATAGAAAGATTGGTGTAAACATGCGGAAAAAGTTCCCAGTGAAATGTCCAGGATTCTCCAATGCACACACAGCAACAGCTTTCTAACGTCCCCAAAGAAAACAAAGAAATTAGCAGCATTTTACTGAGAAGGTGAAGCAATTGTTGCAAACAGGTTAAAGCCCAGTCCTACGAGTGCGTGGGCATTCTTACTGTACTGGTGAAGTTTGAGGGAACAGAGCATACTCAGCAGCTGCATCTTTTAGATTTGACCATTTGGCCAGAAAAACTCTGTTTCCTGCTATGTAGAATACTTGGGGTTGAAAGTATTAGATAGAACTGGGTCAAAAAGAGAACTCAGACCTCAACTCTAAAGCTATGTCAAGTTTATCTTTTTAATCATTAGATTAGTTTTGGGGTATGAACATGGTGAAGTATGAACACTCCCAGATTTTACAAAGAGCAGCATCATAAGAAGACTGAAATCTAAACAGATCTTCACCCACTATTTCAAGCTCCATTGTCTTCTTTTTCTTTTGGGGCTTTTACTACTACATAGCATCACAACTGGCCTCTCATACAGTTGTTTATGTCACATAGATATCAAACACTAGGATTGTGGTTTTTTACTTAAAACAAGGTTGGCTGGACTGCCTGGCAGCAGTTACACATAGCTACCCAGAGCCATGGTTGTAACAGCTTTGAGGTCTTTTGGTGATGGCGAGGCTGTATGCTGGGAAAAACATCTGTAACTGACAGCACAGCCTTGATTTGAGGTATTTAGCCAGAATCTGAAGCTGCAAAGTGGCCGTCCAGAAGCCTTCTCAATCATTCCTCAATATACGTAAAGTCTATCAGCATGGCACAATGCAGATCTGAGGTCAGAGGGGTGAGCTGCTGAAACGACTTAAGGACCAGCAGTATTGTACATTAGCACAGAGTACATTAACACACATTATAAAGCCCATGTTTCTTGTAGAATCGATGTTTGGCTAGTTGGGCTACCTGCCCCAGCTTAAAATGCACTGAAGAAGTGCCAGTGCAGGTACAGAAATACAAGGTGGTAGGATGTAGCAGGGCAGATGGGAAGGCAGGACCATGGAAGTATCATCTCAGAACACCTTGGGCTAATTAGCCTGAAACTGTGCTCTCAGGCCAACGCCTGCTCCTTGGAGCTGAAGACATCATTTACAACTGCATTGTGCAGTTGTCCTGATAGTCCCTTTGGTCTCATGCTTTCACTGCAGCCAGTGATAAAATTCCTGTTGAATTAAGGCTGGGCAGTACTATCCCAACAGCTGGGAGCAGAGGCATTATCAGAATCTCCAAAACACCCCATAGAAGTGGTATCTTCAGAAACGGTATCCCTGCAGAAGCTAAAAGCTCAGAGATCTCACAGGCTGCATGTCAGAGATCTATAGAGCTAAGTTGAAGGACTCTCTTCTTCGTCTTGTAAACATGTGGCAGAATTTCTCCAGTTGTCCTGGTTTTAATCTGTATATCAGTGGTTAACACACAAAATGAGAGTGACAATTGTAAATAATGTACACAATGCCCAGCAAAGGCCAGATTTTCACAGTAAGTGGGGCTCTGTATTTGCTATCTTTTACAGGCATATTTAAAAAAGGTCTGAAGAATCATTGTGCATCCAGTGAACCCACCTTTTAGAAATGCATTCCAGCCTTGAAAAGGTTTGATGTGTCTGCATCCTCCAGTGTGGACTGGAGGGTGCAAATCATAATTTCTTCCCTGCCCCCGTGTCAGGCAGCATTCCCTAGCATTCCTTCTTTCCAGTAAATAAATCCATGCATAAATAAGACCCTAAAAATCATTTCTCTTTGATAAATATTTTAGTGACTATTCCTGCTTGCACGGGGCTCTCTTTGGTTCCCCTGAAGCCAGATCTGGCCCACATACAGTGAAAATGAGGCTGTCTGCTCAACATGCAAAACTCCTTATGTTCTAGCTAACGGTAAGCATCAAGTAAAAGGAAAAAGACTTTTTCTTCCTTTGTCTTCCAGCTATGTTAGCTTAGACAGCCACCAGCACATGATCATTTACATAAGGAGGGAACTGCAGAGCTGCTGCCAACTGCCCATAGTGCCTGCCAAAAACAGATGTTAGATGTTACTGCTAGAATAATGTCTTCTTCAGCTTGACATGTGAGTGCTGCAATCTTTATTTAAAAGGAAGAGGAAAAAATATGGTTGAATTAATGAAACGAAGCACACAACATACGGTCTGAAAAAATTATAATGTAAGGGAAAGTGCTAGTTGTCCAATTGCCTAAGACTGCTAAAACTCAGCTGGGTGGAACTGTCACAGAGAACTGTCCTGGTCTGTCACGTAGATGGATGTGGTGACCTAATAAGTCTGTTGCATTGTTACATTTTTACTCCCATGCCTTCACATTGATTTTTAAATAGTTTCCAAAAGGCAGTGAGTAAAACTGGAAAGCCAGGGTGACCAGGGTGGTGATAAATCCAGCAATTTTGTTAACAAAAATCTACATGTTAAGTACCAGGCAGCCAAAACCTGTGATTTATGCTTGGATTTTGCTATAATTTTGTGTGAATCCTGGGGGATCTATAAAAACTCAATTGAGATAAAGCTTTTGTATTTTATCTGTGAGGTATTTTATTCATATATCTTATAGGAAAAGAAGAACCTGTCTGCAATGGTGAACAATACTATAATTTATTACTTTGTTTGCTTGTCTTCCTGTATGCAGGGAACTAAACTTTTTGGTCTATAGAGCTGAAAAGCTGACTTATGTCAGCTTCATAGAGTCAGCCTCTATGAAGACTTATATTGATGCTGGTTCTGTGGGGTCAGTAGAACCAATGAACCCTCGTTTTTGCATTTGTATTTTGAGGTTGAGCTTTCCCGTGGCCTCAGCCATGCCTAACAATGGTTAGTTCACTCTTCAGCCCTTCCTTTGGTTAATAGCCACACTGTCTTTTCTTGCTAGCCAGAGGTTGTGGGAACTTAACATCCCTGAGACCTCTGTCCGTTGCCATTGGAAGTGGTTAAAAAAAAAAGTAATGAGAAATATGGATAGAAATGCAGGCACATGTACTGCGTGGTCTCACCAGCGTTGTTGCTTCAGGAGAACTGACTAAAATGGGTTCAGGCCCTCAGCTTTCATGGGCTGTGATTTCATTGCGGGTCCTGTAGTAAAAGCAACTGGCACTTATGAGATGTCGGTCTTCTGTCCCAAGATGACCAGGAGATAGGGCAGAGTATCTCTCTCCTGCTGCAAGAGTAGCCGATACGAACTACCTTGCAGGGGATGCTCTTGCAGTTTTTAGGACTTCAACTTGAAGCTGCTCTGCAGAAAAAGCAACCTCCTAATTGCACAGCTGACTGTTCTAGGAGAGTGTGAGAACAAAGTGCTGCCATCTGCTTCTGAAGATCGATGGGACAAGAAAGCGTGTGAGTGCTTTGTGTCCCCTCTACCCTCTTTTCTTCTCCTTGGCTGGGGGAGGTGGTTGTCAGGGTGTTCCCTGAGTATTAGACTCTGGTGGGCACGTTTGGAGGAGGTGGGCAGGCAGGAGAGGAGAAGCCTTCGTCCTCTTCTCCTCACACCCACCATGTCTGTGGCAAACTCTGGTGCTCCTCTGCTCCTTCAGTGGGCTGTTTTAATGGATTAACATGGCATTTTAGGTATGTTTTGTTCCTTTTTATGGCTTTGGTGAAAAAAGTCAGCCCAGTGAAGAGCCTGATGGATACCAGAGCTTCCTCCAGAGAAAAGGAAGAGGAAATGGAATTGCACATTTTGGTAGCAGTGGTGTATTGGGTTGGCTCAGCCATATTGCTTAAAAACACCAACAGACTGTGTTGGAATATTATCACTGCAGGAGTATTACACAGACATTATTACACTATGTGATATGGTTCCAAAACTGCAAAAATCTTGGCTTTTTGTCATTCTGATTCTTTAAGCATTTTTAAGCCCTTTCCTCTTTCAAATTACTGGCTGTTTCTCCAGCCATTTGCAGAGGGACTGGGGGAGGATGCAATAGGGAGATGTGTGCTGATGCAGCTCAGCAACAGCACACTGATGTGGAGCTTTAGCTGGATGCAAAATACACTGTGTTTGGCAGTTAAGCCCTTTTTCTTTGCATCCTCCTATCCAAAGAAGTATTTACATGAAATGTCAGTCACCCTGTGGAATTATATGAGAATTAATTATCTGAGGAGAATGATTTGGCCCTATTAATTATGGGTCTCACATAAGAAAAAGAATAGGCCTAATGTGTCATATGATTTTTTTTAGCCAGTGAACTAGGAACTCATCGGCATCAAATATCAATGATGGTTTTGTTGAATACAGATTGATGACCTCTGACAAAAATTATAGGAGAAACTTGTATCATTTTGTCTTATTATAGCCTAGAAAGACCTTCGTCAAGATTGGGGTCTTATTTTCTTAGGCTGTCATGCAAGGGGTTAAAGCTGATATTTATCAGATTATTGTTTGCAACCAGTCATGAATGAATAAGGCTTTAATGTACGTAGAGTCAGAAATAACTGATGTTAAAACACAATCGCAAATCAAATATAGTATTTCATGGAGACAGTTAAAACATTATGTCTAATTAAGTCTTCATTTAAACATGTGTGTAATTTTGTTGTTCAGGATTATGTACAGCCTTGTAGGCTGTTCCCTGCAGTGAATCATGCCGCCTGTTTATATCTTGCCATTTGGTAAAGGAAATCTTGAATTTTATCTTTTGCAGATATAGTCAGATATAACCGAAGTCCTAAGAAGTTTTCGGCGTTGTTCAAAATCTGTGTATTTCACTGACAGTAATGGAGCATTTATCATATTGTACTTCTGAAATACGTTCTAAGTATTTTCTTGTCCCTGTGCCTTCTATCTCTTCTCACATTGTTCAGCAACTTTTCTGAATGGCTGCAAAGCACAGTACTGGCACAGCAGATTTGCTGGAATGGGATCCTTTCTAGGGGAAATAGCTTCTTGGCTGCAAGGGAATGTCATACTTAAATACCAGCAGAACAGATATCAACACCACATATATGAACTTCTAACTGTAGCATAAACATATGAGTAAGATGAAACGGCAACCTGTGGTTTTTTTTTCTTTTGGGGAAAGTAAGTCCTGGAAGTTAAAGTAAAAATTGAAAGGTTTGGATTTTTTTTCCTTTTGCAAATTATGAGTAACATCTAGCTGGTATGTTTCTGTGTTCCTAAAAGTATGTTAAGAGTTTGGTTGAAGTAAACCTGAAGACACCTCATGGTGTCTCAATGCTTACAAGTATCTAAAGGGTGGGTTGAAGGAGGATGGAGCCAGACTCTTTTTAGTGGCAGGACAAGGGGCAATGGGCACAAGCTGGAACATAGGAAGTTCCATTTACATATGAGGAGAAACTTCTTTACGGTGTGGGTGACAGAGCACTGGAACAGGCTGCCCAGGGAGGTTGTGGAGTCCCCTTCTCTGGAGACTTTCAAGGCCCACCTGGATGCAGTCCTGAGGAATGTGCTCTAGGCAACTCCGTTTTAGCAGGGGAGTTGGACTAGATGATCTCTAGAGGTCCCTTCCAACTCCAACAATTCTGTGATTCCATGATTCCACGTCTGTTATAGAACTGCACATGGGTTGAATGCACAATGTAAGACCATCATGTCAACAACAGAGATGATCTTCCGGCAGTAGGACTGTTTGAGATAAAGGATGAACTAGCAAGAGCCTAATTGGTTTGTAGCTCCTTTTGGAAAAAAAGAAAAAAAAAAAAAGCAGTATGTGTGCATGCTACTTCATCCAGCATATGTACTCTGCTCTTTTACCTGCATTAGGATGTTAGCATTTGTTGTGCTATTTAGTGAAAAATTATCTATGTCAGGCTGAGGAGAGATGATGCGAAGGAGTCTCATGGGCCGTGCCTTAAGTTTCACAGGAATTCTGTAGAAGGGGACTGCAAGTGACGCATTCGGTAGGTCAAATCCATCGAGAAATGTTTTTTCTAAATTAATGCACTACTGCAGAATTATTTTATCGGGAATAAAATCAGTGCAAACTTAATTTTTGTTCGGATATTTTACTGGTGCGATAGCACACATACTGCTGCTTGAAACAGTAAACTTACGGCAGAATTTGCTTTTGGGAAACGGTGCCCTTGTAGTAGCAATTAATAT
The DNA here is from genome assembly GCF_964106895.1 of Numenius arquata. Lineage (NCBI taxonomy): Eukaryota > Metazoa > Chordata > Aves > Charadriiformes > Scolopacidae > Numenius > Numenius arquata. Next base: position 12,521 of record NW_027415747.1, read on the forward strand.
TGTAAAGCAGATTATTCTCAGTTTTTAGGCAGTTATGTTGGACTGTAGGTCAAGGAAACACATTGGCACTTTCATCCTTCACCCAATTCCTTTCACAGTGGACACTTGAAATTGAAAATAAATGGCAAGAGAAGCATAAAGAGAACACCCCACAACTGGGACTATGTGTTTTATACTTTAGAAAAATCATTTAACCTACTAGCTTGGCTGGCGAGGTTAAGCACTGCAGTTAAATGAAACTGCCAAATCACAAACTAGTTATTTGGAAATAGTAGAGAAAGAAAATTCTAAAGGAATCTCAGATGATACAAATAATTCTTTTGTATTAATTTTGTAGAAGTCTATTCGGATAGCATATAATGGAAATGCAGCAAGGGATATCCATAAAGACACTTAACTGAAGAAAAGCTCCTTCTTTGTTCTGTGTATTTTCTTAAAAGTATTTCTGTTGCATATAGTGTCTTCTCCACAGCCCAGGCTTTGCTATTTTTTGGTAATTTCTATGGAAAAGATAGATTGAAAATATAAATTTTAAAAAGCCATTTTTGCATGCAGATTGGGTTCATTCATGACCATTTATTCAGATGCAGACACATCTACATAGAAGTGCAAGACAACAAACAGGAAAACAAGCAGGAAAATGACAAACAAGAGAAGCCTTTGAGAGGTTTTGCTGCAAGTATTTTCCACAGCTCTGCTGGAGATGAGTGGCCCCTGCTCTGTGATACCACAGATCTAGAACCAGGCTTTGCTAGGATCTGAGCTGTAGAACTGGACCTGATTAAGGAGAAGAGAGCAAGTTTTTAAAAGAAATAGAATAAATACATACAGCTACTATTCACACCTAGATTTTAGGTCTTTTTGCTTTTCTCATACAAGAAAAAGAATACAACTATAAAAAACAACAGAGGCAGTTTATTCATTAATGGGAAATCATCGCATATGTTTCCAGAGGTAAACAAGAGCCTGTATTAATTTGCCATACCCTCCGCATTTTTCCTTCTTCCCAAGGATAGGCCAGAAGTCCAGTGCAGCGCAAAAGATCTTCAGAGCAGTATTTTGAGTCTTGTGAAAGAAATAGGGAGGCTACAAACAAGTGCATGAATACAGAGCCTTCTCATATATTGTCTCCTTCCATAAGTGTGCGTGTACAGGGAGGCAGGAAACAAGTACAGACATACAGAGCCTTCCCATAGATTTCCTCCTTTTATGTGTATGTGGAGTATATGCACTCAAACCTTCTTCCCAGAGCAGGATTAGGTAGAGTTTTTAATTATAGTGAGGACCGACCGTGTGAAAGAGCAACACTGCATCGTAATTTTTATAATTGTTTATCCGCATGCTGTATTGATGGAGAAATATGTGATGGAAATAATTTTTAGTTCCACAGAGAAAAATAAGTAAAGCATTATCTCAATCCTAGCAAAAATATTATTACCTTTTTAGTTCATAATGATTTGATACATAGATGCAATCACCACATACCAAGGACTTAGAAACATAGTCCTAGATATTTTTCACAGTCACAGTCCTTTCATTTTTCCTGACAGTTTCCCAGAGAAACAATGAATAAAGAAAATTAAATTTATTAATAAATTCAGAAAATGGGGAAAATGTCTCTCAATGAAAAATGTATCTACTTCTAACAAGCACTAGCATTTTTATTTCTTTCACTTAAGTTTCAGTTTCACATGTTATAGCAATATTGATTTAAAAATTTAACTTCAAACACTGGAACGATTAACAACAAGGTATAAACGACAGTGAAGACAGAAGGCAGGCCCCCACCTTCATAAACTGCTATAGTTCAGAGGCTACCAATTCCCAAGAACCCGACTCAGGGTCCAGAGTGAAAGGGATGTAAAAAAAAAGGAAGGCATGTACTGATACCCTGGACACAGTCAATATACAGTTCCCATTTAATCAAAAATATGCATGTTCTGCATATCTTTCAAGCAAATTATACTTCAGAAAGACACATACAAAAGTATAGTTCTTCATCACTTTTTCAGGAATTGATTCAAGGAGACTTATGAATGGCTGTTTTCTATGTCTTAGTTATTTTTGCAGCTGATTAGCCACTTATTTAATATCAGAACTTAGGTAAAACATCATCGCATACAGTATCATCCAGGGACTGACTACTCTGCCAGCTCTGAAGAATGGCAAGATACTAAAAAAGTCACAGCAAGGTATCTACATCACTACAGTATGAATTCATTTACCTTGCCACAACTTTTATTCTTTATTCGAAGAGCCATTTTTGTGAAATGAATATCACGCTAGTATATCAGGATCTCAGTCTGCAATTGCTCTGAGGCTATCTGTGCTTACATTCAAGGAGGTTTTAACTTCTCCCTTTAATTTTTCCTTGAAATGGAAGGTGTCTTCTTTCCCTCTCCCTTCCTGTTTCTTCCAAAGACAGTCTTAGGACTTGTCAGAGCTTCCTAAAGGCACAAAATACCCTTGATCCTGGTAACTCAGCAATAAATGAATGTGGTTGGATCTTGTGAAGAGGTGACTTCAATTTGTATGTTTAGTTGCACCTGCAGGGCCCAGAGGAATTGTGCGTGGCTGTAAGATCACACACTGCATGCATTCACACTGGGGTGATGTTGATATTTACAGAAGCATCGAAGTTCGCAGCTGTCTGTCCTTTCATAGATAATCAATAAATCATACGTCAGCTCTGGTGATTGTGCATGTCAAGTAGCAAGTCGTCAACATCTAAGCTATTAAAGATGGCACACTATTTTTGTGGTGCCTTAAGAGCTGTAAATCTGTTCTCACTACAAGAAGGAAACAGGATGGAGGGGGGAAGAAACTCCATACATGAACTATCACTTGCTGCCATTTCTGGCTCTGGTCAGGAAATGCAGAAATGTTTATGAATAAAGAAAGAGCCCTCCCAAGTAAAAAAAAAAAAAAAAAAGTATCTGTGTGATCTCTAAACTGCCCTACTTGTCACCAGCTGACAGATCTGAAAAATGACAACCACTTTTGACATTTACTGATCTTAGTCTAGCAGATGGTGCATGGCACTTCCAGACCAATGTGATGGGGAAGATAGGAATGGATGGAAAACAAAGCAGATCGTAATTGTAAGCATCCTCTTTTATAATTCTGACCATTTGCCACTTCATAAATTAATCAATCGGATTTCCGATGTATGGTTATAATTCTACTGAAAATCAGACTAGGATGAACAGATCCTGTTTTGCATCCCAGATGAAAATAAAAATTACAGAAAAAAATTAGGATTCTGTGAGACTCTGGCATCAGCTTTTTACCTCCACTGGCTCCCTTCTGACAAAAAGGTATTTATAGTCTAAATTAGTGTTAATGTTTTGCAGGGCTTAATTCGTATTACTAAGTGGCTTTGCGATAAACAGCTAAAAGTGCAAAACATTACAATTCTATTTCCCAGACTATAATTTTCTGCAGCAATAGAAATGCATTAGTGCTTGCTTTGACTTCTCTTCTGCTAATAAGGGCATGTTTTAATGCATTTCTGAATCTACTGTACCTCATTCTTCTGGGGTAGTTCATTGACTTATTTCCAACTAATAAAACACAGGCAAATGCTGATGAACTGAAATCTGGAATTGTACATAACATGTAGGAGCTTCCCTCAAGATGGCACTACTGAACTGCTTCACATACCTCTGAAACCTTATGTAATCTTGTTTATACAGCATCAGGGTCATTTTAAAGCTAAGATCACACGATGCTAATTTGGCCAATGATTTTCATTTTCATTTTGGCAAAATGCCTTCTTTATGGCTAGGCATAGACATTTAAAGGCAATATTTTTGTGCAGGCTCTGCCAATAGTCTTGTAGTTAGGGAACACTTGGTAAATAATAACCAGGATTACACTTTTTGATTTGCCTTAGAAACCACAAACCCCTCTGAAATCTGCCACACAGATTTGAGTACATCAGATTTACAGGCCTCTTTTCCTGTTGGCTGAGACTCTGGATCTTTGCCTTAACACATGAATTGAAAAGGATGATACAAAGTAAGGGAGAGAATGAGAAGAGTTTATTTTTCCAGAATCTGTGAATAGAGGGAGCCCCTGCACGCAGCTGTATACCTCCACTCTTAAGTAGGAAAACTCCTGCCTTTCCACCATCCTACTAGAGCCTCTTGAAACACTGTGTAGAAATCAGAGGTCATACAGCACCTAGAGGGGAAAGGTCTGGAGTGACATCATTACTTCTTCTCTCATCTCAAGCTTTGCAAGAAATACACCCCAAACTTCACCCATTTGCTGTCCTGACCTTTGCACACGCATACACCCTTCCAGACCGGGAGCTTCGTTGCAAAGGAAATCTGGACTATGATCAGTAGAGGCAGTCCTTAGAAAACAAATGCTTTTTTTCATGTTTCCTTTTCTGACTTTCCGCAGTTGTCCTTAAAATCCTGCTCTCTGAATGAATAATGTTGTAAATAAATATTTTTCTATAGAGAATTTCTACATAGTTTGGGATAAGACATCGGGGAAAACCTTGCTGGTCTGTATCAATGAACTGTAGAAAGAAACTGAGAATGTCAATGAACTGTAGGAAGAAACTGAGATAATATCATTTGCATTAGCAATTACCTTATAAACCACTGGAAAGAATCTGGTTATACTTCATTCAAGTGTTGTAGGATACTAAATGAAATCATCCTCATCGCAAGACTAAATAACCTTGCTATGCTATGCTAAAACTATGCTATGCCTTGAGTAACTGATTCATCATAGCAAAACCTCATCTGGGTACCTATGAATAATGTGAAACAACCTGAAGAACACAGAATTAGGCAGAAGTTCTTACACTGTGAAAGATGGATAGCATCATAAGCATAGACTATGTGCAAAACTTCTAATGTTTTGTAACTTTTAAATTCTTCCCTGTTTTCAGGGTAGCTGAAACCCTAGATTTTTACACTTAAGAAAGCTGAGTAGATTTTTTTTTCTTTGAAGCTGTAGCAATCTGCAAGAAATTAATAGACTTGTGTGAGACCTCCTTCTTATGTGCCACTGACACAGCTCAGTCTGTGCTTAGCACAAAATTCGTTCCATCCATATGAGACTTCAGGGATCAGGCCCTGGGGGACCAAAAGCTGGTCTGCTTTTTTCTTGCAATTTTGTCAGTCGGTTTGATAAGTTACATCACCTCTCCCTTAAAAATGTTGCCTTCTCACAGCTGCAATTACAAAAATCTCAAATTACTATGAAAAGAGCTTCATGACTGTATGTGATGTTGCAGCAAGAGATGGCCAAAACGGTTCACTGCAGGTGAAGAGGGGCCAATTTTTCCTAGCATACCATGAGCTGAAATGGCTGACTTAAATAAAGGTTCCTTAGACAACCCTATATATATGGTATCACACTGAAAAACAATAATTTAGCATGCACTCTTGACAGAACAGTTGAAAGAGGTACTACGAAGATGGAGTGTGGGACCTGGGCCTTGAACCTGGCCTTCAACCTGGCCTTGAACCTTTAACCTCAATACCTGAGGGAATCCATGGCAAGGCACTGCTAGCCAGGATGCTGGTGGGTTAAGTGCTGTACTCACTGAGAATTATTCAAATTCAAATATTTCAAATCCCCAAATTAGTATCATCTTTTTCTCTCTCCATGTAATAGAAAGTTGTATTTTCAGAATCTGATCAAGCACTTGTGAACAGCTGAGTATTGTTCATTATATATCCAACAAAAAGATTGATTGGTACATCTAACCAGCATTTGCAAGATGGGGAAAGAAGTGCATATTAGGCTGCATTTGTTTTATAACAAAAGTCCAGACTCTAATCACAATGTTAAAAATACACATTGTCATTCCTGGACTTTTTCAGTGAAGTAAGTTACCTGAAGAAATCGTCTTGTCTTCTTCATTGTGTAGAAAAATTCCATATTTCTGAGCAATAGTAGTAAGAAATACTGTGATTAAAAGGTCTATCTGAAGTCAGTAAAAGCTTGCAGTTTATCCAACAGTGCCAGCAGTTCACTCATGAACCATTGGAAGCCGCTGTGATGACAAAACCAAAGCAAAGTCTTGCTACTCACTGAGTGCAATGAGCAAGCTTAAAATAAACAGTACCGTTGCTTACTGTGCCTTAATCCTGAAAGCAAATATGCATGTGCTGCACTTCACAACCATGGACCTTCTGACTGATTTACGTAAGACAATTTTGTGGAAATGTTTTCAGATTTAAGACCCTACTGTGGGTGAGCTGCAGGACCTACTTTGCTGATCAGCTGCTCCGTGGTAGAATTACTATTGATTGCTTACGTTGTTGGTGTGCTCACAATGTCCTAAAGGACATTTGCCTTAGAAGGCAAAGCCCCTCCTGCAAAGTGTAATGGTCTGAAAAAGGTATGAAAGGGGGGATGAAGGGTAAGGGAGGAAGGCAGATGAAACATGAAAATAAACTCTTCCCGTCTTCCAGCACCTGCTGTTCCTTTTGCTCTGGCAAACTAGGGAAACTATTGCAGAATGTTTCTAACTGTATGAGTGAATAACAATTTCAACGTATACAAGAAGTGACTCAGAACCTCAGCTAAAAAAATTACTCTCTGAAGGCATCACTACTATCTTAGAAAGAACAACAAAATTTTAACTCCCACTGATCTATACCTATTATACCTGTCGTCTTTTTTTTTCTAGGTTTTCTACCCTTCCTCTTCCCACTCCTTATACTTCATTGCAGGGCTACGGTTTACTTGCTTACTGAATCGTTCCTTTACTATCCATGCATTTGGCAAATATTATGTAAAATTATTCCTAGATTTAAGGACAACAAGAAGTAGAAAAGTAGAGAAAAAAATAAAGTCTAAGTAAATCTTTGCATCTCATCCAACTCAGGCCCATGAGTACAGCCTCTAAAAATAACCCACTCTTAATATATTGAACAGTTCCTTTTGCTTAAAATATAATAGATGCCAGTGAAAGGTGCAAGAAAGTGAACTTCTAATTGCTAAATCTGTCATATCCATGCATGTATGGAATGTCTCTACTCTGCAACATGAAGTAACATAGTAGGAATTTCCGGTGAATGAATGGACTTACAGGAATGGATGTGGGCAACTAATAGATGTATGATATGTCAGTTTGATTCTGATGAGAAAGCAATATTTGCATGTCCAAGCAGAAGTATGAAAGGAACCACTAAGCTAAGCTTTCATAGAGAAGCAGCTAGACTGTTAGATGGAATCTAATCAATGCAAGCCTGCTTACAGGAAGGTTGGCATCAAAACACAACAGCTGAAGTGTAGCAGATGGCTAGATCTGAAGGAGATGTAAACAGAGGCTGAATAACTAAGCATTGCATTCTGCAGATGTCAAAGTTTCCAGGCTGTAAAAAGTTTAGTCTAAGCACTCCCCTGAAAGCTCTTTTTGTTTTTGGCTACCTAAGCCCTGAACTCTAGCCACACTCTCTCCATGTGATATCTTAAAGGCATCTGAATTGTCTGGTTTCCCAGCATGTGGTTGATGAGGAATTGTCCCTGAAAGGCCATAAAACGCAGAGGATTATCATTTCCCTGCTCCTTGACCATGAATCCTGGCAGTACTTGGTGCTCTAGGGATTTCATTCTCAGTAGCAAGGAGATATTGTAAAGGTGAGGAGAATACTAACATGGATATGGTTGAAGACAGAGAAGCACAAGGATGGAGTGGCTGGTGCAGTTGACACACCTGAGGGATGGGATGCCATCCAGAGGGACCTGGACAAGCTTGAGAATTGGGCCCATAGGAACTTCATGAGGTTCAACAAGGCAATGCCTGGTATCAGTCCAGGCTGGGGGGTGAAGGGATTGAGAGCACCCTGCCAAGAAGGACTTAGGGATACTGGTGGGTGAAAAGTGTCTGGACATGCGCCAACAATGTGTGCTTATAGCCCAGAAGGCAAACCATATCCTGAGCTGCATCAAAAGCAGTGTGGCCAGCAGGTCGAGGGAACTGATTCTACCCGTCTACTCTGCTCTGGTGAGACCCCACCTAGGGTACTGTGTCCAGCTCTGGAGCCCTCACCACAGGAAAGACATGGACCTGTTGGAGCGAGTCCAGAGAAGGGTCACAAAAATGATCTGACAGTGGAACACCTCTCCTATGAAGACAGGGTGAGAGAGTTGGGGTTGTTGAGCCTGGACAAGAAAAGGCTCCAGGGAGACCTTATTGTGGCTTTTCAGTACTTAAAGAGAGCTGGGACTCTTTAGTCTGGAGAAGAGAAGGCTGAGGGGAGACCTTATTAACGCCTATAAGTATCTCAAGGGTGGGTTGAAGGAGGAGGGAGCCAGACTCTTTTCAGTGGTTCCCAGTGACAGGACAAGGGGCAACGGGCACAAGTTGGAACATAGGAGGTTCCACTCGAATATGAGGAAGAATTTCTTCACGGTGAGGGTGACAGAGCCCTGGAACAGGCTGCCCAGGGAGGTTGTGGAGTCCCCTTCTTTGGAGATTTTGAAGACCCGCCTGGATGCAGTCCTGAGTAGCATTCTCTAAGCAATCCTGCTTCAGCAGGGGAGTTGGACTAGATGATCTATATGGTCCCTTCCAACTCTAAAAAAATTCAGTGAAATTCAGTGAAAGGAAGCTTATGAGAAAGATGGGGACAGACTTTTTAGCAGGGCCTGATGCGACAGGACAACGGGCAATGGTTTTAAACGAAAAGAGGATAGGTTTAGACTAGATAAGAAAGAGATTTTTTACGAGGGTGGTGAAACACTGGAACAGGTTGCCCAAAGAGGTGGTAGATGCCCCATCGCTGGAAACATTCTATGATAATTCCAATTTACTGCAGATCGGGGAAGTCACTGAAGTCTTTTAATACCCTTCTCCTTCCTCGCACATTCCCAGCTTGTTTATAGGGCCTGTATATGAGGAAGGAGGTCTATACCTAGAGAATGGCAGAAAAGCAGAAAGCAAGGGTGTGTGCAGGAGTCAATTGTCCACAAGGCAAATAGATTTCTCTGTAGTCCTCCAAAGACTTGAAAGCTGTATGAGTCAATCCTGATCTGTTCCATGCATTTTCTGCTGCCTACTTCTTTTGTCATCTTCTCCCACTTGTGACTTGCACTTCTTTTCATATCACACTTCTACTTAGAACAGGCCACTACTTTGCAGTTACAAGCACCATTCATCTCTTTCAATCTTCCCTTAAAACACTCTACTATTGAAAAGAAAAATTGTGAGATCTCTTCACCAACAATAACTGGCCTGTGCATCACATTCTGAAAGCGAGATAGTGAGTTGTTCATTCTCAATGTGCTCTGTAAAGGGTATGTGCATACTTGATGCTGTATACACAGCAATATCTTCCAAAGTTGGGTCATTCAAACTGTTAGGGCAGAAGTTTTGACTGAGCTTCAAGGAAAGCAGAGCAAATGGCAGTGAAGAGGGGAATAACAGCTCATACGCTGAGCCACTACCTGGAAACAGGTACTAAGAAAGATCTATAGGGAGAACGTCGCTTCCCAGTTATGAGTAGTGGAGAATGAGGTTCAATAGAAAAAATACTGTGAGAAAATGAACTCAAATTTAAAGGATTATTTTTAGTCCCTTGATTTCATCTTTAGTTAATTGCAATTGTTCTTGATGGGTAGATATTTCGCAAAGGATTTTTTTGCCTCATTTCTACCTTGCTTTGTAGGAATTCCAACTTTATGTCTTCTTAATTTTGGGCTGCCGCCAGCAATGAGGCTTAATTAGCCTAATACGCCTGTCTCAAATCATCAGCAATGCCATGCTATGCCTTCTGCTATTGACTTTGTGAAAGGTCATCAAACAACACCCTACAGTTGTCTCTCCTGTTCCTGCTCAGCAGGAATCCTTCTCACCTCTGGAACAAGGATTTTTAGGTCTTCCTTTGGACTCTTTTGTCTCTCTCGTGGCATAAAGATGAAGTGTATTGAAGTTCCAATTGGATGCCCTCTGAAACTGACTGAATAAAGAATAATTCTAATAGTGACTTCTGCTGGTATAGAAGATCTCAAACCATGCTATAGGGATTTTTATGATACCAAAAGAGATGGGCTTTACTAAAAGAACAAAAAATGACCATGCTTCAGCTAGTATTCAGCTTGCGGTACTAATTAGAGTGATTTGTTTCGCTTTGGCAATAAAGCTTTAGGTAATCAAATTCAATCTGAGACAGAATGTCATAGTAGAAAGAAACCACGAATGACATTGGACAGTTCGATGACTTTGCTGGTGAAATTACTATTAAAGTTGACAATTCAGCTCTGGCATGTGGAAAACACTCTGCTGTAGTCTGGGCCACAGACCACATGGGGAAATGAAAGTCTACATCTATGAAAGTGTAATTGTATAGTGTATGCATACACTATATGGTTTTAAATTCAGATCCACATGTAATCATTGCCAGTCATAAAGGTCTTTCTTTCAGCTAAGTATTTTTAAATGCTAAAGGTGATCAGAAGTAAAATTCAGATCCAAGTTGAAATTAACACTATTCAGTAAAATGTGTGTGTTCAAAATGAGGTCCAAGTTCACATTTCATCTCTAGCTAAATACCTTCTCTTCTTGAAAGGAGCAAGACTAATGAATTATATAATTAAAGAATAAATAGAGTTAAACAGAGAAAGCCAATGACTGTTGATTAGGTTTGAAGTTCTGGCTGTTCTCAGACAACATACTTGGAGCCTCTGGTCATTGAGAAACCCAGTACTTTATCCTGTGTAACCCATTTCACCTCTCTTTCACCAAACATACCACATCACTGAGACTTTTTCACTACAAGAAAGCCCAGGTGCTACACTGATGGGCAGCAGCAGACTTGAGAGATCAGTTTCTCGGATATCTCTAGGCCTAGTTTTGTCCTTTTGTACTCACTAACTCCTTGCTACGCCTTCCACTGCATGCCTTTCACCGCGAGCTTTCTGTGGCTTCTGGCTACAAACGAACACTTCAGTCTTTTGGTGCAAATTCTGTCTTTCTCAACCCCAAGGCACTCGCGTAGGAGTGCTGCTCCCTGAGATGCCACGCACGGCTGAGGTCTGATGCAAGAGCGATGCTGTGCATGAACGCTACCAATGTGAGCTCTGGTTTTGTAGGAGTCTGCTTTTGTATGCACAGGCCAAAATTCCCTTTCATTCTGCTGCTATGGGGTGAACTCATCACCAGCCGATTGCTATGCTTTTCCTTAGGGAGGGCGGTATTTCAGATATTGCTTCCTATAGGTATATATTTATGTACAAACACATCTGTATATGTATGTTTAAATATATGTTACAGCTTGTTCAGATTCTTTTTGGGGTAAATGCTGCCAACATACTGTTTTCTAAGCTTCAAGTGTGGCTATTTGCCATATGCAAGGAAAATGTTACGGCTTTGTTTAATAAAATAAGGAAGAATTTCCAAGCTGGTCCAAAAAAATCTAGGATTTGACCCTGGCCAATATCAGATGCTTCAGAGAAAAATGTAAGGGATGCTACAGTATGTATTTCTGGAATAAACTCATTAATTATACAGAGTAAACCAAACGTAGCTGCCACAGTTAGTGAGTGAATATTAACCATGCATTGTAAGAACACAAAACATGAGTGGAGTCAGCTGTTACTATCCTAAGTGGTGTATGGAGTTTGAGGAGGTCAACACAGTCTCCAGCTCACTCCAAACTTTCTGCTTCTGCCTCATGGAGACGTGTCATTTGCCTCAGTTTGGCAGCAGGGGCTGTACATCCCTATCACTAATTAAACTGCGGGGTTGTTTGTCTCTGTGTGGTTGTGATACAGCTAGGCGTTTACAAATGAAGTGTTCATATATATATTCTCCTATATCCCGTTCTGCTGGTCTCTTACCCAATTCTTCTCCATGGTATTTCTCAAACACACCAGTTACAGCCTTTGCTTTCAGTTTCTGAAACTCTGCAGCAGGGAAGTTTCTACACACTGACAACCAGATACCAATATGTACAGTGTATAACGATCTTGAAAACATCCATGAACTTATTCTCTGTTGGACAGCTTTCTTTTAATATCCCTTAAAGAAAAAGTGATGGTATGGGGCTTAGCTCAGAAAATGGGGTTTCCGCCCAGAGGCTCAGGAGCACCCTGGACTCATATCTTTTCCTCAGTGGTTCATGTGAGTCTGTGGGGTTTTCTGTGAGCTTACAGTTTCACACCAGCTAGTGGGTCGTGCCAACCAAGCTTCAGTCTCTCAGCTGCTCATCAGACGTGTCACGTGGCACCCGAAAGTGAATTGGCACATTTCTACCAGGAATCTGCTCATAGTTGTTAACCTGCTTGATTTAACACTGCCCACAGTCATAGTTCATCACAGCACAACCATACCATCAACTAGTCAGAAAGGTAGCTCAAAGACCAAGTGTGGGGTCAGGCAAAGGGGGTGGCAAGGAATGACCGCAAACCTGCTTTGCTGGACTCTTCCCCCTTCCCACAGCTCCCACACATTCGGGGAGGGAAGGACAAAGTGGGGAGAACCCAGACGGGTCCCTTTGATTTCCCTTAGGTCTGAAGTCACTCTGCAGATGAGTACCTCTGGGCACGTGCCCTGAAGACGCAATAACCGCCACAGCCAGGTTGGGTTATAAAATGCTGAGTGGCACAGTTCTCACTGTGTGCACTTCTCCCAGGGGCTGCCAGAGGAGAAGACAAACCAGCCGCTCTGCACGTTGTTCCTGCACCTAGGCACCCAGGCATCCAGCACTGCGGAACGCACACCATGCCAGGAAAGCACCCTTCAACTATTCAGAATTAATATTTTTGAATGAGTGACTATGAATAATAACCTATTTTTACTGAAGAAATTTGGAAAAAAAAAAAGCCAAATTAAAAACATGTGTCTGATTTAGACAACAAAAACCCCAGAAAACCTGAAAAGCATCTTTGTGAGGTCTATTTAAATGTTTGGAGGCAATTCTGAGGCAAGCATCTAAATTTAGTCAAATGATTCAAGAGTTACATTAGCCTACATGATACCAGCTCTAACTTGTCTGGCAGACAGCCAAAGCTGCGGGGTCAGATTGTGAGCTGCTAGAAAGAAGGCTTACTTGTCTTAAGGAAAGCAATGCTGGTTGCTTTTACTCTTTTACATGTATATCATATGACTAAAATACGTGGAGAAAGAATGTAGCAAATAACTAATACCAAATGCTCTTAAAGTCTGACTCACTGACATCCCAGTATTTTAAATGCTCCACAAACACCAGTGGGTTTAGCTGCAAACTTCATGTAAGGCAAGTAGGATGCTGTACAAATAAGTACTCTACAGCACAGCAAAATTAAGAGACTTGCCCAGTATTTCTGAGTAAGTGAATGTATGTTCTTTGGAACAGCAGAAGGGTATTCCAAGAACTTAAGTATATTAGAAGTTAAGTCAAAGATCTCTCCAGAAATGTTTAGTCACGGTGCAAACTTCCTAAGTGACAATTCATTGATGCCTTCCTTTTGACCTATTCTTCCTCCTTATAAATTAGTATTTTGAGTGAGCACCTTCAGCTTGACTGCCGAAATAGCTCTTTCTGATCAACAAAACGCTCCTGAAATTTGCAGGGCTTTCTGAAATCTTCCTCCATTCACTTCAGCTGTAATCAGATTTTTCAGCCTTTCTGAGGCACTGGAAGTCTCAGCACAAATCTTAGGTCTAGTCCTGAATCAACAAATCCTTTCAAAAGCAGGCAGAAAAGATTTCCTTAGCATAACCCTGGTCATTTTGGTGAGATGCATCAGGACTACCAGCACTGGGAAAAGGCTGCAGCAGTCCTACTTCTGGCCTTTCTGTAAAGGTGTGAGTGGTGGTGGGAAGACCCGGACGTGTGGAAGAGCTGGCTCCCAGACTCTGGAATGACTTAAGTGCAGGGTGGACTTCGTGGCAGGCTGCTGTGCTCACTGTTATACCAAGGCAGTTATCTGCTAGACAAACCATTAGCATTTCTAATTCCAGGACACTTTATCCAGACCCTAGGCACCTTACCCTATTACGTTATTAATTTCTGTCCCAGCTGTGGACACTTTCACATACTGGAGACTATGCTGTTTTGTAATTGCTTTATTAAAAGTGCAGATGAAGATCAGTTAGAGCTGTACTACTGGCAGCAAATGAATTTCACTTAGAAGCTATTACAGTTACCAACCCCAAATTATCCTTATCCCAGCTGGAGTGGTGCCTCAGTCAGCAATTCACCTTTTAAAATGTTCTTTGTGTGAATAACGCAGAGAAAAAAGAACGTAATTGGCCTTTGTTGTAATTTTTACTGGTGCATTTCCAGTGAATCTTTTTGCTTAACATTATGACAGAGTAATTCAAAAGCTCTGTGTAAATCAAAGTAACCACTTGGATTAACATCACTGCCATGGAAAATGGAGATAAACCCTCAGGGTGGAGTTTCAGCCCTTGGCTCATGTAGAATCTGATGCTAACATTGAGAAAAGATAGTGCATTTCCTAAATTTTTGACAAGTTTTCAACTTGGACTAGGGCAGCTGTGGTCACATCTCTGGTGTGGGATTCTGGATGCCTTGGTCCAGGGGAGCACTGGTGAGTGCTGTGAGATACCCCAAGCACATGAACAGCATTCCAAAAATGCCTCATATCCCTTGCTCTGCCGGGATGTTTTCCCCTTTGCTCCAGGGCTACCTGTTCTTGCCATTGTTTCTGCACAGGTGAGTTATCCAGAGGCTGCACAAGCCCTACTCTGGACCGATAATGGAGGCTCTTTGTATCAGGAATGTCATTTGGGTCCGAGGAAGCTAAGAAATGCTGTCTTGAGCCACCAGCAGTGCAGAAGGCAGCTCCATTCCTCCCTTTTCTGCATGGGAACGGTGACGGGTAAATCTCAGTTCCCTATGGCTCTCACCAGTGCTGGCTGCAGAAAATGTGGAGGGACTTAAATTTCCAGCAGGTGCTCAGGGTACTCAGCACATCACGAGCTGTTGGAAACTTGAAGGTTCAGTTGCTAACACAGGACTTGCAGGCACATGGTCTTTTTTTTTGCTTGCAGAGGTGAGAATAATTTAAAGAGCAAGAAGTGCAAAAGGGAGGAGGTTGTGGTTCAGGGACACTTCATACTTCAACCTGTTGGAAGCCATTTTCTACCAACATCAGAGTGAAAGGCTTCAGGGGTGCTTGGAGTTTGCAGGGTTTGTGTCACACTGAGGTAGGGAATAGGTACAGGAGACACCACACCACCCTTTTTATTACTTGCAGGACTTCAGTGGCAAAGCATCTCATTCACAGAACAGGACAGCTGTAGAGGGAACAAAAAGGGGGCCAAAAGGCCTAGTAGCTTGCATTTAGCTGAGAAACTAATAAGTTTGCTTTCTTTGGAAGGGACCATGCATTCCTGGCAAGACTCTCCACACTCAGGGTGAAGCAGGCCATCAGTAGCTCTGCTCTGTGCAGCAGTGATAGGAGAGGGGCTTGCAATGTGGAAGTGCATCTGTCTGAGCTGTCCAAGAAAAATCACACTTCAGGGAGATTTAGTGTATGAGACTGACCAAATATAGCCACAGTTTTGGAGCAGATTTTCATTTCCCTGAAATGTGGTCATTTCAAGATCATTTTATTCCTTTGTTAAATGTGTTACGTTCTATTTGGTTGTTCTTTGGTTTTTTTTGGTTTAGATCTGCTCTTACAATGAGGTTATTCTTAAAATGATGGCATTATGTGATCCATGGCTACTCATTTCATATCTAATTATTCAGTTTGCAACTAGATACATAGGCTTTCTTTCTGCATAATCTTATCATATAAATTTCAGAACAATCGGCATTCATGGCCTGTCTGATCTTTGGAGCCCTTTGAGCTACACCGGTTAAGATATACCAACTTCTGGCATGCCAGAGAGCCATGTAGCTAACATCTCCTTTATCTGCTTTTGACTCCTCAGCCCAACTGTGTGTTTACAGTTTTGAGAGGAGACACTTCTTGGAACAATCTCAAAGTCATCCTTCTAACACCCTAGCAACCCATTTTAACCACTCCACCGCTGTACTCCTATGTTTTCCTGTTATCACTTAGCTTAATGTGGCATTTTAAAACCACAGTTCACTTATATACCAATACATTTTTGTGAAATATTATTTTGCAAAATGTCAAAGTCACGCTGTTGGCAAGAACCTGAAACTGAGATGCTTATTTAACCACTTAGCTTCAGGTATTGGCATTTCTCTTAATATATAAAGCTTTTGATGCCTTGACAGCAATCCTTCTCTCCATATAATCCAAAGAGCAGAGAGAGGAGCTCTGACCTTACTCTTATTAGAGCCCTGTTTTAAAAGTATTACCTGTATTTTTCTGTCACCTGCAATAGGATTCCATGTTACCCTGCCTAAATATTGATATTAGGAGGAGGGAACAGGAGATGCTGGGTACTTTTAGCTCCTTTTCATCATTTTACCTATCTCAAAACTACTCTGACTTTGGGGAAGGAGGAGATGTCTGTCTTCTGTAGCACTTCTGAATGGTTGCATTACTCCAAGTTGTAGAATAACAGGCCAGGTAGACAATGCAAGGAGGTTTTGCACTGCCAAGAGTATAAACTGCAAGAGTTGGAACTCCTCCCTTTATGCAAAGATGGGCAGGAACCAAAATCGGAAGAGCAACGTGGTTTCGCCCCAATATCATTAGCATGTACCTCTTCTGGCTCCACAAGATTCCATTCTCCTGAATAGTGTTTGCTATCATTGGAAAGGGTTACTGCTAGAACCAGCTTTGTCTCTTAAGAAACCCACACATTTCAAGCTAAGAGTTTGGTTTTTTTTCAGAAACACTGGCTCAAGATTTTAGGGAACCACCATTTTTCTCACAGCAGAGAGAGGATCTATCAGTCATCTCCTTCCAGGCCAGGACCATTCCTTGAGCCCATGAAGGCCCTGACCAGTAACAGCCAGCACTAACGCTTCCTGAGGTGTCCAGTTGGGGACAGGGTCTCGTGAGGCTTCTGTGTTGACTCATGGAGAACCTAATTTATTTTTTTCCTACTCATGGCAGTTTTGCAGAGGTGCATAAAACTAACAAGTGGTTATTTTTGTAATGAAATGAAGTGTTTGTGATAAGGAAGACACAACAGAACAGGTCTGTCCCCAAAACCAGTGGCAGTCTTGCAAAATAAGTTTCATAACAGAGTTGCCCTTTGTTGGTCCAGTAGAAAATAATTTTTTGGGGCACACTGTTCCACTTAACTTTCTGAGGCCGGCTGAGTGGGATTGTACTTGCCATTATACTGGAGAAGATGCATACAATTAAAGGACAGGGAGCAAAAATAAAATTTGTTTTGCTCCCTTCTGATGTGCTGATATTTGTATGAAGGGCTTCCAGTTCAGTGCTCAGCATCTTTCCACAATCTGCACATCTGTATCTGAAAGAGTAACTGGAATGATGACATCCTGTTGTACCTAAAATAGACTGGACTACCAAAGGGAGGTGTCATGAAATGACATTTAGTAAAAACTATTCACTCTTCCACAGCCCTGTTCCCTGCCGTGTCCTTCATGCCAGTTATTGATCAGATCTTCACTTGATGCAAAAAGCTTCTCTTTGAGCCTGTGCTTTAAATGTAATAATAAATAGGTCATTGATTAACTGGAAGTATGACAGACAGCTCCTCCGGTCAGGTCCTGATGTACTGTAAATCTTGAGGGAGGAGAGCAAGCGATGAATCAGTGATGTGAAAAGAAATAAAGCCCACAGGTTTTAGTCTTTTGGGAGGACTTCTCTCGGCAACATAGTTAGTAGCATTACCCTCAGCAAGTCGATGGCTATGCAAATTCACAAAAGAAGCTTTTTGGGTTTCCAAAAAAAGAAGAAGAAACAAACGCGTAAGATGAAATTCACTTACCCAACTGCAGTACCCAGGGAATTTTTTACTTTGCAGGCAACTAACTTATATGAGCTGCTCCTACTCATTGTTCTCTACATTTAGATATAATATATATATAATTAAGCACTGTATAATTTAGCAGTTTTACATGCATTGGTTTCCACTGTCTTCGGGCAGCGCTTCCTTAAGAGTCCTTATCCCCAGGTCGGGTCCATGGCTGCCCACTCCATCCTGGCCTCCAAGCAAAGCAGCTGTCGGCAGAAGCGCACATCCATCGGCAGGCTCTGGGGAAGCCCCAGGGTTCCTCAGCTCCAGCAGTGCTGCGCAGGACAGTCCTGGAAGCAGTCCTGCCATCCTACGCACCTCGCTGTCCCAGTCTACCCATTGCCCACAAGCAGTATAAACATCCTCTTACTCTGTTTTCCCATGCCCTCGGACTTTCCAAGGAAAAATTGCAGCACATACAAGCCTTTCATTAGCTGGTTTGCAACATTAGTAACATCTAAGGAAGGATGGTGCTTATACCACAAAGCAAGTCCGTGTCAGACTCTCACTGGGCAAAGAAAAGAGATGTGGCTTTGACTGAGCCAGAGCTAGCCTTACCCCAACCGTGCTGAGTAGCCAGTATTCCCTCTTCCCCTGCCCCGATGGATTTTTTTGCTCCAAAATTGCTCACCATGTGCCATGACTGGCATTGCTAGATGTCAAATCTGCTCATCAATCAGTTCAGAGCGCAGAACAATGTTGGCTCTGCACTGTGCACTGTGACACCCAGCAGCTTTTACACGCTCGTGTTTGATGCGATTTTTTCCTAAGCATGTAAAATCTGCGATTTCTGCCGCTGCCTCCTCACTGCCTCCCACTTTCCCACCCAGTAAAAGCTACCTCAGCCACTTGCATAATTTTTTTTCAGACACTAGCACTGCCCACAGTCAGTCTACATAAATGTATCGGTGTGCAAAAAGAGAAAATGAATCAACCGGCATTTATTTAGCTATTTTTGATTTACAGCTATGCTCCACGGACTTCATCATCACCCACGCATCTCTAGCCTTTCTGTCTCTCGTGTCTGCATCTCCAGTGCCCTGACAACTCCAGCCCTTCACTCTCTCTGCCTGTAGCTGCAGTAGCCTGAGCTAAGCAGGGGCTACTTACATAGGTTTATGGGGGAAAATTATGCATGTGAATTAACTCAGGTAGTATTGACTAGTTTTAAGTCAAAGCTATGGTGTTTATTTTTTATCAGAATTACACAAATATATGTATATGCATACATTCAACAAATAGACCTGTAAAATATTATCAGATTCCCCACTGCTCTGCAATTTGTATAGTATACTTTCATACTTGAAGCAATATTAAATATTGCCAAAGTATAAGTGTCACTGTCAATGAACAAGCTTAGATTGATTCTGTCATGCTTCATTTTTAGTTTTAGAAATTTTATTTGATTTTTAATCAAACAAGTAGGAAAATTAAAGGACACTGAAAAATAACGTATTTGCATGTGTGTTTAAAGAGCTATTTTACATAACAAGTTAATTAATGAAAAACTTTAGTCCAGTCTTTTTCTCCAGTGCTTGCTTCCTTCATGCCTTCCTTTCCTTCTTTGGTTCATTTTCTCTCCCACTTTCTTTCTTTTTTTATTTGAAACATCAACACTTGTACCTGATCTTGACATCCAATTTATCAAAGCTGGAAGATGTAGCAGCAAATGTGGCAGAGCTGAATGTTTGATACAAACAGCAACTCTTAGCTTACGATTACCTAAATGCTACAGGCATGAAAATGATGATCTAAATTACATTAAATGAAACAGCATACTGGAAAATGACCAAGATTACTCAGCAGTTTCATCTTAGGAAATCCTGCTGTTGCTAGAATAGAAAAAGCCTTTACTAGTCCCTGTCCAGCAAGGATACAGAACGACAGCGTATTTCCTTAGCTGAATTCATCCACTGTCTATTTGGACAGAGAATGATATCACAAGTGCATTCAGGACTTAAATCAGAATATCAGCCCTATATACAACTCTACAAGGGCTATATAGAATTTTAAGCATAAGCATCCCAAACCCTTCATCCTGTTATCCAGTCACGAGGGCTGGAATTTCCTCATTTGGAGTCCCATGTGAGGTCTCAAGGGGACTGAGGTACCTAAATGCTTTTTTGGATACCCATTCAGTGGTTGCATAGCTGAAAGAGAGGAGCAGCCCCAACCCCAAGATATACCAAAGACCTAGATTTGCACCCGTCCCACCATCCCTTTCAGCAGCCTGAATGGGAGTGAGCAGAGACTGACAGAGCACGTAGGAGCTGCCACTGCCCAGGCAGGTAAGAAGCTGAGCAGGGCCAGGAACTCTTTCACGTGGCCCAGGGATTTGCTCTTAAATGCACCTGAAAGCATTTAAGGGTGGAAACGGGTAAATAAGCCTGTGGTTTTCCCCTCTTGTTGGCTTGCTCACTGGGTTACTCACGTGGTTTCCATCTCTGTAGGTTTCTGGAAGTTTTTAGGTGTGAGTCTGTGAACTTTAGTTTTGAGGTTTCTCCTGGGACAATTTGTGGTGAAAGAAAATGAAATTCCGTGCACCACCTCCAGGTTCTGCTGGCCTCTGCTGGAGGAAAGATCTTCCCTTAAAGGTAGCTCAAGAATTATTGTTTGTTTTGTATGTCATCTGCTGCAGCCAAGTATTAAATGATCTTTGACAAATCCTTTGTTCTGAACCTGTTGTAAGGTTACCAGAGTGGATTTCCCCTACTCATAGCAAGTTTGGAACTAAAATCCCTCCAAAATTACAGAAAATGTAGATTTCAGTAGCTGATAGAAAGCATAAGGAAATGGGGAATTTGCCTAATTTTTGATAATTTAAACTAGTGCTCATCAACTCACTTTAATTGTAAGGAATGCTGAAGAAAGACCAAGTTATGAGAAGACTGAGTGTTGCTTCCAGCAACATTGGTTAATGAGTTTACTAAAATAGACATCACTTTACATTTTTGTATAAAATACAGCTTAAAATATACAAAGCATACTGAATATTGACTTTCTGTGAGAAGACTACATGCTGAGAATATATTCTAAAAAGATAAGTATGTGTATGTACGTAAGCGTATATTGCATTTATATATCTGCAATAATGAGTTTTTCTGCAGAAACTGTTTTCCACTTTCTACTGTTTACAGTCAAAAAGCAGCAATGTCCTACAAGATTTGTCTTTGAGTAAAATATTTGAAGTAAAGCTATTACTGAATAGTATTGTTGAGTGAACATGGTTGAAGAAAAGTATTTCTGATTTTCCTTGTGTGGAGTTTTTTGCAACATGCTGGCTATTATTAACAGAAATGTGCCTAACTGATCTTATTTACAACTTGGGTTAAGTGCTGAAATCTTTGGCCTGTGTGTGGGGAGTTGGAAATGCTGACTGCCCAGTGAGTAAACAGCACTGATGTTTAGTAAACATGGCTTTGAGTTTGTCCTTGTGGTTGTCCTTAAAGACCGGAAGCCCAAATCATGCATTAAGGTACCTCTGACACTCACAAAACACTTTGCCCTCAGAGCTCTTGCAAGGTGTGCCCGAGGTTACGGATCCTAATGACACCAGTTCACTCCTCAATTCAACAAGATTCACAAAATTTGTTTCCTCACCCAGCCAGAGGGCCCAATCCAGTAGACAAGTTCCAACTATGATTAATACTTTACAAAAATAGGCAGCGGCAGCAGCACTGGCAAGTGTACCCTCCTTTACTTGGTGTATAGGAGTTAATGTATAAATGAGAATTTAAAAAGTAAACAATTTTTTACTAACACTACTAGTACATAGCAATAGCAGATGAAGGGCAATATTAATTGCCTGAAATACTAAGTAGGTGATACAGAAACAATTTAGCTGGGAAAGGAATTAGTTAGTAAATCAAAACATAACAGGAGCTAAATAAAGCCAGGAAACATCATCCCCTTGAGAATAATGAGAGAACGAATTCAGAATGCGTTTGCCAGGCTATTGGAAGAGCAGGAAACAAAAGTGTGCGGCCTAAAATATGAGGTTAAGCCATTTCTATTTACACAGATTTTGGCATATCTGATAGAAGTAGGGCCTCTGTTTTGTAACTACATTAGCTGATGTGGATCTGGCTGCATCTGCGTGGCATCACTGTGATAAGTGGGACCCAAGTGGATGACTAGTTGTGGCAGTGGATGTGGTTTCCCGACTGGGCTGTGAGGTGGTCAGTTGGCCAAAAAGGCTGTGCACATATATGCCCATGAGCAATCCTAGTCCATTCACCATATTGTAAGCGCAGCCATGTTACTTGCAAATTTTCCCTTATCTTTAGCAAAACTAAAGGAAAATAAATATTAGACCTCCCAAAATTAATACAAGAAGGAGTGAAAAATGCATTTCTTATGTAGCTGTACAAATTGGGGTACGCTGGGTAATTAGAGATCGGAATGACAGTCTGGAAGAAAAAGTCTGTTTCAGAGGAAAACTAAACATTGAGTAAAAAATTTAACTTTTCCATGGAAATTAAGGAAAGTGGACGTGGAGAAAGCAAGAATAGTTTCAGCCTTTCAAATGCTCATCTACTTTGTGTTGAGAGTCTTTCAATAAGATGCCACAATTAAAAAGCCCTTCAGAACAAACTGATGCTAGTTTGTTTGTTACACAGTTGGTGACATCAGCTGATTAACTTCATTTGCCATAGCATCTTATTACCCGCTTGAAATTCTGAGTGATAGACACAATTAAAAATGGAAGAGAGAAAAAGAAACTCCTCATGTTTCAATGAAGTAATCAGAAATCCACCTGAAAAGTAGATGTTGCTTAGTTGTTTGTCTGTGTAACACAACTACGTAAATGATTTTATTTACAACCTGAGGCTTTCCTAACAACTTCTAATATTTGTGTTAGTTTTGCTTAATGAAAATATCAAAATAGAGGGATTTTTTTTTTTTTTGATGTCACATGTTGCGCTGAGCACACCTACAATATTTTAGGA
>NW_027415748.1:0-10016 GCF_964106895.1 Numenius arquata
GGTCCCAGGGGGGTACAAGGGGTCCCATGGGAGTCCCGGGAGGGGGGGGTCCTGGAGGTCCCAGGCGGCCGGGGGGGTCCCAGGGGGGTCCCCGGGGGTGTCCTGGGGGGGGGTCCAAGGGATGTCCCAGGTGGTGGGGGGGTCCTGGGGGGGGTCCCAGGGGGGTCCTGGAGGTCCCAGGTGGCTGGGGGGGTCCCGGGGGGGGGGGGTCCAAGGGGTCCCATGGGAGTCCCGGGAGGGGGGGTTCTGGAGGTCCCAGGCGGCCGGGGGGGTCCCAAGGGGGTCCCCGGGGGTGTCCTGGGGGGGGTCCAAGGGATGTCCCAGGTGGCTGGGGGGGTCCTGGGGGGGTCCCAGGGGGGGTCCTGGAGGTCCCAGGTGGCTGGGAGGGTCCCATGGGGGTCCCGGGGGGGGTCCAAGGGATGTCCCAGGTGGTGGTCCTGGGGGGGGTCCCAGGGGGGTCCTGGAGGTCCCAGGCAGGCAGGGGGGTCCCGGGGGGGTCCCAGGGAGGTCCTGGGGGGGGTCCGAGGGATGTCCCAGGTGGCTGGGGGGGTCCCAGAGGGGTCCCAGGGGGGGTCCTGGAGGTCCCAGGTGGCAGGGGGGGTCCCAGGGGGGTACAAGAGGTCCCATGGGGGTCCTGGGGGGGTCCTGGAGGTCCCAGGCAGGCGGGGGGGTCCCGGGGGGGTCCCAGGGAGGTCCTGGGGGGGGTCCGAGGAATGTCCCAGGTGGCTGGGGGGGTCCCGGGGGGGTCCCAGGGGGGTCCTGGGGGTCCCAGGTGGCTGGGAGGGTCCCATGGGGGTCCCGGGGGGGGTCCAAGGGATGTCCCAGGTGGTGGTGGGGGTCCTGGGGGGGGTCCCAGGGGGGTCCTGGAGGTCCCAGGTGGCCAGGGGGGTCCCGGGGGGGGGGTCCAAGGGGTCCCATGGGAGTCCCGGGAGGGGGGGTCCTGGAGGTCCCAGGCGGCCGGGGGGGTCCCAAGGGGGTCCCCGGGGGTGTCCTGGGGGGGGTCCAAGGGATGTCCCAGGTGGCTGGGGGGGTCCCAGGGGGGTCCCAGGGGGGTCCTGGGGGTCCCAGGTGGCAGGGGGGGTCCCGGGGGGGTCCCAGGGGGGTACAAGAGGTCCCATGGAGGTCCTGGGGGGGGGGGGGTCCTGGAGGTCCCAGGTGGCCGGGGGGGTCCCGGGGGGGTCCGAGGGATCCCGGGGGGGGGTCCAGGAGGGTCCGAGGGGTCCCGGGGGGGGTCCCGGGGGGGGGGCGTGGGTCAGGCAGCGCTGAGCAGGCGGCGTTTGGGGGCGGTGGCGGTGTAGGGGTGCCAGCGCCACTCCACGTCGGCGGCGTCCCCCTGCTCCAGGGTCCCCAGGCGGATCAGGTAGGCTGAGGGGGACACACACACACACGGGGACACGTTGGGGACATTCATGGGACCCTCCTGGGGGTCCTCGGGGACAGTTGGGGACACTCGGGGATCCCTTGGGGACACTCCTGGGGCCCTTGGGGACGGTTGAGGGCCTTCATAGACACCTTGGGGACATTCATGGGTCCCTTGGTGGCAGTTGGGGACACTTGGGGACAACTCGTAGACCCCTTGGGGACACTTCTGGGGTCCTTGGGGACACTTGGGGACATTCATGGGGTCCTTGGGGACACTCATAGACCCCTTGGGGACATCGATGGGTCCCTTGGTGGCAGTTGGGGACACTTGGGGACACTCGTAGACCCCTTGGGGACGCTTGTAGGAGCCCTTGGGGACACTTGGTGACACTCCTGGGGTCCTTGGGGACATCAATGGGTCCCTTGGGGACACTTGGGGACCCGTTGGGGACACTCCTGGGGTCCTTGGGGACACTTGGGGACACTCATAGACCCCTTGGGGACACTCGGTGACACTCATGGACCCCTTGAGGACATCGATGTGTCCCTTGGTGGCACTTGGGGACACTTGGGGACAACTCGTAGACCCCTTGGGGACACTTCTGGGGTCCTTGGGGACACTTGGGGACACTCATAGTTGCCTTGGGGACATCGATGGGTCCCTTGGTGGCAGTTGGGGACACTTGGGGACGCTTGTAGGAGCCCTTGGGGACACTTGGTGACACTCCTGGGGTCCTTGGGGACACTTGGGGACATTCATGGGGTCCTTGGGGACACTCGTAGACCCCTTGGGGACATCGATGGGTCCCTTGGTGGCAGTTGGGGACACTTGGGGACGCTTCTAGGGGCCCTTGGGGACACTTGGTGACACCCCTGGGGTCCTTGGGGACACTTGTAGACCCCTTGGGGACATTCATGGGTCCCTTGGTGGCAGTTGGGGACACTTGGGGACACTCATAGACCCCTTGGGGACACTCCTGGGGTCCTTGGGGACACTTGGGGACACTCATGGACCCCTTGGGGACATTCATGGATCCCTTGGTGGCAGTTGGGGACGCTTCTAGGAGCCCTTGGGGACACTTGGGGACACTCCTGGGGTCCTTGGGGACACTTGTAGACCCCTTGGGGACACTCCTGGGGTCCTTGGGGACACTTGGGGACACTCATGGACCCCTTGGGGACATCAATGGGTCCCTTGGGGACAGTTGGTGACCCCTTGGGGACATCGATGTGTCCCTTGGTGGCTCTTGGGGACACTTGGGGACACTCGTAGACCCCTTGGGGACACTCCTGGGGTCCTTGGGGACACTTGGGGACACTCATGGACCCCTTGGGGACACTCGGTGACACTCATGGACCCCTTGGGGACATCAGTGGGTCCCTTGGGGACAGTTGGGGACACTTGGGGACCCCTTGGGGACACTCCTGGGGTCCTTGGGGACACTTGGGGACACTCATGGACCCCTTGGGGACATTCATGGATCCCTTGGTGGCAGTTGGGGACGCTTCTAGGAGCCCTTGGGGACACTTGGGGACACTCCTGGGGTCCTTGGGGACACTTGTAGACCCCTTGGGGACACTCCTGGGGTCCTTGGGGACACTTGGGGACACTCATAGACCCCTTGGGGACACTCCTGGGGTCCTTGGGGACACTTGGGGACACTCATGGACCCCTTGGGGACATCAATGGGTCCCTTGGGGACAGTTGGTGACCCCTTGGGGACATCGATGTGTCCCTTGGTGGCTCTTGGGGACACTTGGGGACACTCGTAGACCCCTTGGGGACATCGATGGGTCCCTTGGGGACACTTGGGGACATTCATGGATCCCTTGGTGGCAGTTGGGGACACTTGGGGACACTCGTAGACCCCTTGGGGACGCTTCTAGGAGCCCTTGGGGACACTTGGTGACACCCCTGGGGTCCTTGGGGACACTTGTAGACCCCTTGGGGACATTCATGGGTCCCTTGGGGACAGTTGGGGACACTTGGGGACACTCATAGACCCCTTGGGGGCACTCCTGGGGTCCTTGGGGACACTTGGGGACACTCATGGACCCCTTGGGGACATCAATGGGTCCCTTGGGGACAGTTGGGGACACTTGGGGACCCCTTGGGGACACTCCTGGGGTCCTTGGGGACACTTGGGGACACTCATGGACCCCTTGGGGACATTCATGGATCCCTTGGTGGCAGTTGGGGACGCTTCTAGGAGCCCTTGGGGACACTTGGGGACACTCCTGGGGTCCTTGGGGACACTTGTAGACCCCTTGGGGACACTCCTGGGGTCCTTGGGGACACTTGGGGACACTCATGGACCCCTTGGGGACATCAATGGGTCCCTTGGGGACAGTTGGTGACCCCTTGGGGACATCGATGTGTCCCTTGGTGGCTCTTGGGGACACTTGGGGACACTCGTAGACCCCTTGGGGACACTCCTGGGGTCCTTGGGGACACTTGGGGACACTCATGGACCCCTTGGGGACACTCGGTGACACTCATGGACCCCTTGGGGACATCAGTGGGTCCCTTGGGGACAGTTGGGGACACTTGGGGACCCCTTGGGGACACTCCTGGGGTCCTTGGGGACACTTGGGGACACTCATGGACCCCTTGGGGACATTCATGGATCCCTTGGTGGCAGTTGGGGACGCTTCTAGGAGCCCTTGGGGACACTTGGGGACACTCCTGGGGTCCTTGGGGACACTTGTAGACCCCTTGGGGACACTCCTGGGGTCCTTGGGGACACTTGGGGACACTCATAGACCCCTTGGGGACACTCCTGGGGTCCTTGGGGACACTTGGGGACACTCATGGACCCCTTGGGGACATCAATGGGTCCCTTGGGGACAGTTGGTGACCCCTTGGGGACATCGATGTGTCCCTTGGTGGCTCTTGGGGACACTTGGGGACACTCGTAGACCCCTTGGGGACATCGATGGGTCCCTTGGGGACACTTGGGGACATTCATGGATCCCTTGGTGGCAGTTGGGGACACTTGGGGACACTCGTAGACCCCTTGGGGACGCTTCTAGGAGCCCTTGGGGACACTTGGTGACACCCCTGGGGTCCTTGGGGACACTTGTAGACCCCTTGGGGACATTCATGGGTCCCTTGGGGACAGTTGGGGACACTTGGGGACACTCATAGACCCCTTGGGGGCACTCCTGGGGTCCTTGGGGACACTTGGGGACACTCATGGACCCCTTGGGGACATCAATGGGTCCCTTGGGGACAGTTGGGGACACTTGTAGACCCCTTGAGGACAGTCCTGGGGTCCTTGGGGACACTTGGGGACACTCCTGGGGTCCTTGGGGACACTCATGGACCCCTTGGGGACATCGATGGGTCCCTTGGTGGCAGTTGGGGACACTTAAGAACACTCGTAGACCCCTTGGGGACATTCATGGATCCCTTGGTGGCAGTTGGGGACGCTTGTAGGAGCCCTTGGGGACACTTGGTGACACTCCTGGGGTCCTTGGGGACACTTGTAGACCCCTTGGGGACACTCCTGGGGTCCTTGGGGACATCAATGGGTCCCTTGGGGACACTTGGGGACACTCCTGGGGTCCTTGGGGACACTTGTAGACCCCTTGGGGACATTCATGGGGACAGTTGGGGACAGTTGGGGACACTCATAGACCCCTTGGGGACACTCCTGGGGTCCTTGGGGACACTTGGGGACACTCATGGACCCCTTGGGGACATCAATGGCTCCCTTGGGGACACTTGGGGACCCCTTGGGGACATTCATGGGTCCCTTGGTGGCAGTTGGGGACGCTTGGGGACGCTTCTAGGGTCCCTTGGGGACACTCGGTGACCCCTTGGGGACATTGATGTGTCCCTTGGTGGCTCTTGGGGACACTCGTAGACCCCTTGGGGACATCGATGGGTCCCTTGGGGACACTTGGGGACCCCTTGGGGACACTCCTGGGGTCCTTGGGGACAGTTGGGGACACTCATAGTTAGCTTGGGGACATCGATGTGTCCCTTGGTGGCAGTTGGGGACACTTGGGGACAACTCGTAGACCCCTTGGGGACACTCCTGGGGTCCTTGGGGACACTTGGGGACGCTTCTAGGGTCCCTTGGGGACACTTGGTGACCCCTTGGGGACATCGATGTGTCCCTTGGTGGCTGTTGGGGACACTTGGGGACACTTGGTGACCCCTTGGGGACATCGATGGGTCCCTTGGGGACACTTGGGGACCCCTTGGGGACACTCCTGGGATCCTTGGGGACACTTGGGGACACTCATAGACCCCTTGGGGACATCAATGGCTCCCTTGGGGACACTTGGGGACACTTGGTGACCCCTTGGGGACATCGATGGGTCCCTTGGGGACACTTGGGGACACTTGGGGACATTCATGGATCCCTTGGTGGCAGTTGGGGACACTTGGGGACACTCGTAGACCCCTTGGGGATGCTTCTAGGAGCCCTTGGGGACACTCGGTGACACTCCTGGGGTCCTTGGGGACAGTTGGGGACACTCATAGACCCCTTGGGGACATCGATGGGTCCCTTGGGGACACTTGGGGACCCCTTGGGGACACTTGGGGACACTTGGGGACACTCACGGCGCAGCTGGAAGCGGGGTCCCACCTCCTCCAGCTCCACCTCCCTCCCCCGCCGCCGGTAGACGTGGTTCCTTGAGGGGGGGGGGGGAGAGAGGGGGGGGAAGGGTCAGTACCGGGGGGGAGGGGACACCCGTGTCACCCCCCCCCCCTCCCCCCCCAGTGTCACCCCCCCCCCAGTGTCACCCACCGCACTAAGATGACGTCATCCTGGTTGGCGAATGTCACCACCCGGCGGGTGTGGGGGCGGGGGACGGGGAAGAGGTGCTTCAGGATGGTCCCCACCTTTTTTTTGGGGGGGGGGGGGGGGGGGGGGACGACACGATGACACGAGGGGGGGGGGGTGTGTCACACCCCCACCCCCAAAAAAGGCCACACACACACCCCCCTCCATGTCCCCCTGCCCCCCCCCCCGGGCACGTCCCCAGTGTCCCCCCCCCAATGTCCCCCCACCCCTTCCATGTCCCCATGCCCCCCCCCCAACACATCCCCGTGCCCCCCCCGTGTCCCCAATGTCCCCCCCGCCCCCTCCCATGTCCCCCCCCCACGTCCCCAATGTCCCCCCCACCCCCTCCCATGTCCCCCCCCCATATCCCCATGTCCCCCCTGTGTCCCCAATGTCCCCCCACCCCTTCCCATGTCCCCCCCCCATGTCCCCAATGTCCCCCCCACCCCCTCCCATGTCCCCCCCCGTGTCCCCATGTCCCCCCCGTGTCCCCAATGTCCCCCCCACCCCCTCCCATGTCCCCCCCACATCCCCAATGTCCCCCCCCGTGTCCCCAATGTCCCCCCCGCCCCCTCCCATGTCCCCCCCCATGTCCCCACGTCCCCCCCCGTGTCCCCAATGTCCCCCCCGCCCCCTCCCATGTCCCCCCCACGTCCCCAATGTCCCCCCCACCCCCTCCCATGTCCCCCCCACGTCACCAATGTCCCCCCCACCCCCTCCCATGTCTCCCCCACGTCCCCAATGTCCCCCCCACCCTTTCCATGTCCCCCCCACGTCCCCCCCCGTGTCCCCAATGTCCCCCCCGCCCCTTCCCATGTCCCCCCCCGTGTCCCCAATGTCCCCCCACCCCCTTCCATGTCCCCCCCCATGTCCCAAATGTCCCCCCCGCCCCCTCCCATGTCCCCCCCCCGTGTCCCCAATGTCCCCCCCACCCTTTCCATGTCCCCCCCACGTCCCCCCCCGTGTCCCCAATGTCCCCCCCACCCCTTCCATGTCCCCATGCCCCCCCCACACATCCCCGTGCCCCCCCCATATCCCCCCACCCTTTCTATGTCCCCCCCGTGTCCCCAGTGTCCCCTCCACCCCCTCCCATGTCCCCCCCACATCCCCAATGTCGTCCCCCCCCCATGTCCCCCCCCCCCTGTCACCCCCCCCCCCCCCTACCCGCCGCCCCAGGGGGGTGTCCATGCGCAGCAGCAGCAGATGGGGGGCGGCCAGGGGGGCCCCCCCCAACCCCCCCACCTCCTGCCGCAGCACGGCCCCGCTCAGGGTGAAATGGGCCGTGGGGCCGTGGGGGAGGTGACACAGGGCCAGCCCGTCTGGGGGACAACGGGGGGGGGGGCGGGGCCTCAGATGGACACGCCCACCCCCCCCAAGTCCCGCCCCCTCCCCCCCAATTCTTCCTACACCCCCCCCCCCCCCAGCACAGGGTGGCCCCGGCCCCCCCCTTTCAGCCTCGCTCCTTCCCCTTTAGCCCCGCCCCTTCCCCTTTAGCCCCGCCCCTTCCCTTAACCCCACCCCCCCCGGAAAGCCCATCCCGTAAAGCCCCGCCCACCAAAGACTAGCTCCGCCCACCCACACCCCACCCCCCCAAGCAGCCCCTGAGCCACTCCCACTCCTTTAGCCCCGCCCCTTCTCCTTTAGCCCCGCCCCTGGAACACCCACCCCCACAAAGCTCCACCCACTCCTCAAGCCACGCCCCCTCCCAGAAACCCCGCCCCCCTCAGCCACTCCCACTCCTTTAGCCCCGCCCCTTTCCCCTTAGCCCCGCCCATTCTCCAGCCCCAGGGGCTTCCTCACCCCCACCCCCTCCCTGGGCGGCTCCCCAAGCCCCGCCCCCTTTAGCCCCGCCCCTTCTCCCTTAGCCCCTCCCCTTCTCAGCCCCTCCCCTTCTCCCTTAGCCCCTCCCCTTCTCCATCCCCAGGGCCTTCCCCAACCGCCCCCTCCCCACCCAGGGCGGCTCCCCAAGCCCCGCCCCCTTTAGCCCCGCCCACTAATCACCCCTTCCCTTAGCCCCACCCCTTCCCCCTTAGCCCCTCCCCTTCTTAGCCCCTCCCCTTCTCCCTTAGCTCCTCCCCTTCTCCATCCCCAGGGCCTTCCCCAACCGCCCCCTCCCCGCCCAGGGCGGCTCCCCAAGCCCCGCCCCCTTTAGCCCCGCCCCCCCTTTGGCCCCGCCCCCTCCCAGCATGCCCCGGGGCCGCACCTGGCCGCCCGCGGGTCTCGTGCAGCACCAGGAGGTCGGTGACGCCGGCCGCCCGACAGGCCCCCACCAGGGCCCCCAGCTCCGCCCGGCCCCGGTTCATGCGTCGCGCCCCCGGGATCAGCAGGCACACCTCCTGGGGGCGGGGCCAAAGGGGGCGGGGTCAGGGAAGGACACGCCCACACCCTCGGCCACACCCCTGCAGGCTCCACCCCCTCCCACAACCCTCCAATGGCCCTTTAAGGGTCCCCCCCCCATCCCCTATGGTCCTTTAAGACTCCCCTGCCCCACCCCAGGGGGCGGGGCCAAAAGTGGGCGGGGTCATACAGGGCCACGCCCACCTCCACACCAAGCCCCGCCCACCCAGGGAGGCTCCACCCCCTCCCATCACCCTCCAATGGCCCTTTAAGGGTCCCCACTCACCCCCCGTAGGAACAGCCCCGGGGGGCGGGGCCAAAGTGGGCGGGGTCGTACAGGACCACGCCCACCTCCACACCAAGCCCCGCCCACCCAGGGAGGCTCCACCCCCTCCCACAACCCCCCAATGGCCCTCTAAGGGTTCCCCCCCCACACCCCCTATGGCCCTTTAAGGGTCCCCTGCCTCACCCCAGGGGGCGGGGCCAAAAGTGGGCGGGGTCATACAGGACCACGCCCACCTCCACACCAAGCCCCGCCCACCCAGGGAGGCTCCACCCCCTCCCACAACCCCCCAATGGCACTTTAAGGG
The DNA here is from genome assembly GCF_964106895.1 of Numenius arquata. NCBI lineage: Eukaryota > Metazoa > Chordata > Aves > Charadriiformes > Scolopacidae > Numenius > Numenius arquata. The sequence continues at coordinate 9,089 of NW_027415748.1, forward strand.
TCTCCCCCCCCATCCCCTATGGTCCTTTAAGAGTCCCCTGCCCCACCCCAGGGGGCGGGGCCAAAAGTGGGCGGGGTCGTACAGGGCCACGCCCACCTCCACACCAAGCCCCGCCCACCCAGGGAGGCTCCACCCCCTCCCACAACCCCCCAATGGCCCTTTAAGGGTCCCCACTCCCCCCCCGTAGGAACAGCCCCGGGGGGCAGGGCCAAAGTGGGCGGGGTCGTACAGGGCCACGCCCACCTCCACACCAAGCCCCGCCCACCCAGGGAGGCTCCACCCCCTCCCATCACCACCACCCCCCCCCCCTATGGCCCTTTAAAGGTCTCTCCCCCCCCCTCCCCCCCCCCGGAAGAAGGAAAAGGACAAAGGGGGCGTGGCCACACAAGACCCCGCCCACCTCCCAGCAAGCCCCTCCCACAACACGCCCCCGCGAAAAAGCCACGCCCCCGTTTACCCCCATTGATGCTGGAGGGCGGGGAGGAGGGTCCAACCTGGCCCCGCCCCCTCTCATCGAAGCCACACCCCCACCAAGGCTCCACCCCCCCGAGACCACGCCCCCCCCCCACCCCGTGGCCCCGCCCACCTTGGCGAAGAGGCGGAGCCTGGCGCTGGGCTCCCGGGAGGTGGTGACCATCACCTTGGGGGGCTCCAGCCCCGCCCACCGGTACTCGTCGTCATGGTTACCATCAGCCTCTTGCCGGGGGGGGGGCGGGGCTTAGTCAGGCCACGCCCCCCCCTCCCACCCAGACCACGCCCCCTCCTCCCACCCAGGCCACGCCTCCCCGGGGGGAGGGGGAGGAGATTAGGGCAAATCCAGGGGTGTTTTTTTAAGGGGGAAACGGGCAAATTTAAGGCAAATTTTTAGGGGAAATTTTAATGAGGGGTTTTTTTTTTGGGGGGGGGGGGGTGTTAAGGCAAATCCACC
>NW_027415749.1:0-14538 GCF_964106895.1 Numenius arquata
CCCCCCTTCCATCCTCCACCCCCGTGTCCCCCCCCCCCCCCCCCCCCCCCCCCCCCCCCCCCCCCCCCCCCGAGCTTTATCCGACGGATTTAACGGAAAAGGCTTTTCCACCTCCCCCCCCCCCGCCTTTTTCCTTCCCCCCCCCCCCCCCCCCCCCCCCCCAAATCCATCTGGCACCACGAAATAAGTGAAAAAAACGGGAAATTGGGAAAATTGGGAGCCGGATCCGTCCCGTGGGGGGGGGGAGGGGGGGGTGTGTGTGTTAAAAATGGGATTTTTTGTTTTTTGGGGGGGGGGAGGGGGCTCCAGGCTCCGTCGCTGAATTTTTGGGGAATCGGGAAAATTTTGGGGGGGGGGGGTTCGCTTATTTAGTTTTTTTTAATTGGATTATTCTGGAAGGATCCCCCCCCCCCCCCAAAAAAAAAAAAAAAGGGGGGGGGTCCCCATGGATTAAAGCTCGATCCCACTTTAATTCCCGGCTCCGGGGCCTTTTTTTTTTTTGGGGGGGGGGGGGGAAGTGGGGGGGGGGGTGTCTCGAGGAAGTTTTTTTTCTCCTCTCCCCCTCCCCCCCCCCCAAAAAAAAAAAAAAGAGGGTTTTTCACCCCAAATTGGTGGGATGGGGGGGGGGGGGCAGGAATATCCCTGGGGCTGGGGGTGGGGTGGGGGGGAGGTTGGGGGGGGGGGTCACAAAAAAACCCCCCCCTCTATTTCCAAGACTCTGCTTTTTTGCCTTTTTCCCACCAAATTGCACCTCCCGGCGAGTTTAATTATTGTTTGGCCCCGAGGCGGGAAGGAGGTGATTAAATTAATTAGGGGGGGGGGGGAGATGTGGGGCTGGGGGCGGCTGCGCTGCCCCCCCCCCCCCCAAAAAAAACCACTTACCCGGGGTCAAGGCTCTGCCCCACGGCGGGTTGCGGAGGGCGCTGCGTTGGGACGGGGGTGTGGGGCTGGGGGTGTGGGGCAGGGCAATGGGGCTGGGGCAGTGGGGCTGGTGCCGTGGGGCAGGGCAATGGGGCTGGGGGTGTGGGGTTAGGGCTGTGGGGCTGGGGCAGTGGGGCTGGTGCCGTGGGGCAGGGCAATGGGGCTGGGGGTGTGGGCAGGGCAATGGGGCTGGGGCAGTGGGGCTGGTGCCGTGGGGCAGGGCAATGGGGCTGGTGGTGTGGGGCAGTGAAATGGGGCTGGTGCCATGGGGCTGGTGCCATGGGGCAGGGCAATGGGGCTGGGGCAGTGGGGCTGGTGCCGTGGGGCTGGTGCCGTGGGGCAGTGAAATGGAGCTGGGGCAGTGGGGCTGGTGCTGTGGGGCTGGTGCCGTGGGGCAGGGCAATGGGGCTGGTGGTGTGGGGTTAGGGCTGTGGGGCTGGGGCAGTGGGGCTGGTGCCGTGGGGCAGTGAAATGGGGCTGGGGCAGTGGGGCTGGTGCCGTGGGGCAGGGCAATGGGGCAGTGAAATGGGGCTGGGGCAGTGGGGCTGGTGCCGTGGGCAGGGCAATGGGGCTGGTGGTGTGGGGCAGTGAAATGGGGCTGGGGCAGTGGGGCTGGTGCCGTGGGGCTGGTGCCATGGGGCAGGGCAATGGGGCTGGTGGTGTGGGGCTGGTGCCGTGGGGCAGGGCAATGGGGCTGGTGGTGTGGGGCTAGGGCTGTGGGGCTGGGGCAGTGGGGCTGGTGCCGTGGGGCAGGGCAATGGGGCTGGTGCCGTGGGGCAGTGAAATGGGGCTGGTGCCATGGGGCTGGTGCCGTGGGGCAGGGCAATGGGGCTGGTGCCGTGGGGCAGTGAAATGGAGCTGGGGCAGTGGGGCTGGTGCTGTGGGGCTGGTGCCGTGGGGCAGGGCAATGGGGCTGGTGGTGTGGGGCAGTGAAATGGGGCTGGTGCCATGGGGCTGGTGCCGTGGGGCAGTGCAATGGGGCTGGTGGTGTGGGGCTAGGGCTGTGGGGCTGGGGCAGTGGGGTAGTGCAGTGGTGCTGGTGGTGTGGGGCTGGGGAAGTGGGGCAGATTAATGGGGCTGGAGCAGTGGGGCTGGGGAGGGGAAGGTGCTGTGGGGCTGGGGCAATGGGGCTGGTGGTGTGGGGCTGGAGCAGTGGAGCTGGTACAATGGGGCAGCGCCGTGGGGCTGGTGCCATGGGGCCATGCAATGGGGCAGCGCCGTGGGGCTGGTGCCGTGGGGCCATGCAATGGGGCAGAGCAATAGGGCTGGTGCCGTGGGGCTGGTGCTGTGGGGCAGTGCCGTGGGGCAGTGCCGTGGGGCAGAGCCAGCTGTTGCCCCACACGGGGGGGGGACGGTGGCCACCGGGGCCTCGCGCTGGCCCTCCCCTCCCCACTGAGCCGTGGGGGCCGGGCTCGCTCCCCGTGGGGCAGCGACGCTGTGGGGCAGCCCCACAGAGCGGGGGGCGGGATTTGGGGTGGGGGGGTCCCCGCTCCCTCTCCATCATCCTTTTTATAGCCGTTGCCATCCCGTTGCCATGGGAACCACGCCGTTGCCAGGGTGGAGCCTGGGAGCGCCCACGCACCCCCAAACCCCGGGGGCTGCGGCCGCCCCACGGCCCTCGCCAGCGCCCCACACATGTGGGTCCCCGGCCCCACGGCCTAGCGTCGCCCCACGGATGTGGTCCCCAGCCCCACGGCTCCGTCCCAGCCCCACGGCCGAGCGTCGCCCCACGGATGTGGTCCCCAGCCCCACGGCTGAGCATCACCCCACGGCTCCACCCCAGCCCCCACGGCCCTCGTCAGCGCCCCACACATGTGGGTCCCCGGCCCCATAGCTCCCTCCCTCCCCAGCCCCACGGCCGAGCGTCGCCCCACGGCCGAGCGTCGCCCCACAGATGTGGTCCCCAGCCCCACGGCTCCGTCCCAGCCCCATGGCTCCGTCCCAGCCCCATGGCTGAGCGTTGCCCCATGGATGTGGTCCTCAGCCCCACGGCTCCATCCCAGCCCCATGGCTGAGCATCGACCCACGGATGTGGTCTCCAGCCCCATGGCTCCGTCCCAGCCCCACGGCTCCGGCCCAGCCCCACAGATGTGGTCTCCAGCCCCACAGCTGAGTGTCACTCCACGGCCACAGCCCCCAGCCCCATGGGATTCCAGAGCCCCCCAGCCCTTAACGAGCCCCCCCCCCCCCTTTAATGAACCCCCCCTGGCCTTTAAGTAGCCCCATGGCTTTAACAAGCCCCCCAGGTCTTTAAGTAGCCCTCTAAGCCTTCAAGTAGCCCTGTGGCTTTAACGAGCCCCACAGACCTTTAAGTAGCCCTCTAAGCCTTTAAGTAGCCCCCCAAACCTTTAAGTAGCCCCCCAGGCCTTCAAGTAGCCCTGTGGCTTTAACGAGCCCCCCAGCCTTTAAGTAGCCCTCTAAACCTTTAAGTAGCCCCCCAGGCCTTTAAGTAGCCCTGTGGCTTTAATGAGCCCCACAGACCTTTAAGTAGCCCTCTAAGCCTTTAAGTAGCCCCGTGGCTTTAACGAGCCCCCCAGGCCTTTAAGTAGCCCTCTAAGCCTTTAAGTAGCCCCGTGGCTTTAACGAGCCCCCCAGGCCTTTAAGTAGCCCTCTAAACCTTTAAGTAGCCCTGTGGCTTTAACGAGCCCCACAGACCTTTAAGTAGCCCTCTAAGCATTTAAGTAGCCCCCCAAACCTTTAAGTAGCCCCCCAGGCCTTCAAGTAGCCCCCCAGGCCTTCAAGTAGCCCTGTGGCTTTAACGAGCCCCCCAGCCTTTAAGTAGCCCTCTAAACCTTTAAGTAGCCCCCCAGGCCTTTAAGTAGCCCTGTGGCTTTAATGAGCCCCACAGACCTTTAAGTAGCCCTCTAAGCCTTTAAGTAGCCCTGTGGCTTTAACGAGCCCCACAGACCTTTAAGTAGCCCTCTAAGCCTTTAAGTAGCCCTGTGGCTTTAACGAGCCCCCCAGGCCTTTAAGTAGCCCTCTAAACCTTTAAGTAGCCCCCCAGGCCTTTAAGTAGCCCTGTGGCTTTAATGAGCCCCCCAGACCTTTAAGTAGCCCTCTAAGCCTTTAAGTAGCCCTGTGGCTTTAACGAGCCCCCCAGGCCTTTAAGTAGCCCCCCCAGCCTTTAAGTAGCCCCGTGGCTTTAAGGAGCCCCCCAGGCCTTTAAGTAGCCCTCGAAACCTTTAAGTAGCCCCCCATGCCTTTAAGTAGCCCTGTGGCTTTAACGAGCCCCCCAGGCCTTTAAGTAGCCCCCCCAGCCTTTAAGTAGCCCCGTGGCTTTAAGGAGCCCCCTGGCCCACCCTGAGCCCTTCTCTGTCCCCCCAGGTGGGAGCCGTGGGGATGGCGGCCCGGCGGGCGGCGTTGGTGGCCGCCCTGCTGCTGGCCGAGCCCTGCGCCCCGGAGCCGGCGGCCGAGGCCAACGGGACCTGCCAGGGCTCCAACCGCTGCCAACCCGGCGTCCTCCTGCCCGTCTGGCAACCCGACAACCCCTCCTTCGGCGACAAGGCGGCCCGCGCCATCGTCTACTTCGTGGCCATGATGTACATGTTCCTGGGGGTCTCCATCATCGCCGACCGCTTCATGGCCTCCATCGAGGTCATCACCTCCAAGGAGAAGGAGATCACCATCACCAAGGCCAACGGGGAGACCAGCATCGGCACCGTCCGCATCTGGAACGAGACGGTCTCCAACCTCACCCTCATGGCCCTGGGCTCCTCCGCCCCCGAGATCCTCCTCTCCGTCATCGAGGTGTGCGGTCACAACTTCCAGGCTGGGGAGCTGGGTCCCGGCACCATCGTGGGCAGCGCGGCCTTCAACATGTTCGTGGTCATCGCCGTCTGCGTCTACGTCATCCCCAGCGGCGAGAGCCGCAAGATCAAACACCTGCGGGTCTTCTTCGTCACGGCCTCCTGGAGCATCTTCGCCTACATCTGGCTCTACCTGATCTTGGCCGTCATCTCCCCCGGGGTGGTGCAGGTTTGGGAAGCCCTCCTCACCCTCGTCTTCTTCCCCGTCTGCGTGGTCTTCGCCTGGGCGGCCGACAAGCGTCTCCTCTTCTACAAGTACGTCTACAAGCGCTACCGGGCCGACCCCCGTAGCGGCATCATCATCGGCACCGAGGGGGAGCTCCCCAAGGGCATCGAGATGGACGGCGGCTTCCCCGGGGGTGGCCCCGAGCGCCGCGAGGCCGAAGGCCTCCCCGCCTCCCCCGCCCTCCCCGCCCCCACCCCGGAGGAGAAGGAGCTGGACGAGAGCCGACGGGAGGTCATCCAGATCCTGAAGGACCTCAAGCAGAAGCACCCGGAGAAGGAGCTGGAGCAACTGGTGGACATGGCCAACTACTACGCCCTCCTCCACCAGCAGAAGAGCCGGGCCTTCTACCGCATCCAGGCCACCCGCATGATGACCGGGGCGGGCAACATCCTCAAGAAACACGTAGCCGAGTTCTCCAAGAGGTCCTCCACCCTCCTGGAGGTGCCCTCGGACGCCGAGGAGGAGACCTGCAGCCGCATCTTCTTCGAGCCCTGCCTCTACCACTGCCTGGAGAACTGCGGCTCCGTCACCCTCTCGGTGGCTTGCCAGCAGGGGGCCGAGGCCAACCACACCTTCTACGTGGACTACAAGACGGAGGACGGCTCGGCCAAAGCGGGCTCCGACTACGAGTACAGCGAGGGGACGCTCATCTTCAAGCCGGGGGAGACCCAGAAGGAGCTGAAGATCGGCATCATCGACGACGACATCTTCGAGGAAGACGAGCACTTCTTCGTCCGCCTCCTCAACCTCCGGGTGGGCGACGCCGAGGGAATGTTCGAGGCCGACTCGGCCGAGCACCCCAAGGGCCGCCTGGTGGCCCCCTTGGTGGCCACCGTCACCATCTTGGACGACGACCACGCCGGCATCTTCACCTTCCAGGACCGGCTGTTGCACGTCAGCGAGTGCCAGGGCACGGTGGAGGTGACGGTGGTGCGGAGCTCGGGGGCGCGGGGCACCGTCCTCCTGCCCTACCGCACCCTGGAGGGCACGGCCCGCGGCGGCGGCGTCCACTACGAGGACGCCTGCGGGGAGCTGGAGTTCCGCAACGACGAGACCGCGTGAGACGCCGGCCCTCGCACGGCCGCCCCCTCGCACGGCCACCCCTTGCACGGCCACCCCTTGCACGCCCAACCCATGCTCGGCCACCCGTTGCATGATCACCCATCGCACAACCATCCCTTGTAGGACCATCTCTGGCACGTCCATCCGTTGGACAACCACTCCTTGCACATCCACCCCCTCGCACGGCTGGGTCTTGCACGGCCACCCCTTGCACGGCCACCCATTGCACGCCCAACCCGTGCTCGGCCACCCATTGCATGATCACCCATCGCACAATCATCTCTTGTAGGACCATCTCTGGCACGTCCATCCACTGGACGACCACCCCTTGCACGCCCAACCCACACTCGATCACCCCTCACACGACCATCCCTTGCACAACCATCCCTTGCACGATTACCTCATTGCAGTGGAGGGAGGGATGGAGGGATGGAGATGGAGAGAGGGATGGATGGTGGGAGAAGGAGGGATGGAGGGATGGACATGGATGGGTGGAGGAGTGGAGAGATGGAGGGATGGATGGAGAGATGGAGATGGAGAGATGGATGGTGGGAGAGGGATGGATGGATGGATATGGATGGATGGAGGGATGGAGAGATGGATGGATGGACGGATGGATGGGCACATGGATGGATGGATGATGGATGGACATGGAGAGATGGAGAGATGGATGGTGGGAGAGGGATGGATGGATGGATGATGGAGGGATGGAGGGATGGATGATGGATGGACATGGATGGATGGAGAGCTGGAGAGATGGATGGAGGGGTGGATGGGTGGACGGATGGATGATGGAGAGATGGATGGATGATGGATGGATGAACACATGGATGGAGGGATGGATGGACATTGAGGGATGGAGCGATGGAGATGAAGAGGTGGAGATGGAGAGATGGATGGAGGGATGGATGGGTGGGTGGATGGATGGTGAATGGACATGGATGTGGAGGAATGGAGATGAGGAGATGGAGATGGAGAGATGGATGGAAGGGTGGATGGATGATGGATGGACATGGATGTGGAGGGATGGAGAGATGGAGAGATGGATGGTGGGAGAGGGATGGATGGATGGATTAAGAGACAGATGGAAGGATGGGTGAACAGATGACAGATGGAGAGATGGATGGATGAAGAGGTGGATGGACACATGGACGGAAAGGTGAAGGGATGGATGGACAGACGGAGAGATGGATGGATGGAAAGGTGGACGGATGGGTGGAGAGATGGAAGGATGGATGGACACATGGATGGATGGATGGACAGACAGATGGGTGGGTGGATGGACAGAGAGGGCTCTGGTTGGCCATTGCCACCCTACACTGGGGACACTACAACCATGGGGACAACCCCCAGCACACGGGTCCCACGGGGCAGAAGGTGGCCCGTGTGGCCAGTTCCTGCCCCCCCTCATCCCCGTGGGGCGTCATGGGTCCCCTGGGGGTGACGGTGACGGCGCCGTGTGTGTGTGTGTGTCCCCGTCCCCAGGAAGACGCTGCAGGTGAAGATCGTGGACGATGAGGAGTACGAGAAGAAGGACAACTTCTTCATCGAGCTGGGGCAGCCGCGGTGGCTCAAACGGGGCATCTCGGGTACGGGCGTGGCCGGGGCGTGGCCTGGGTGTGGTCGGGGAGGGGGGGCGTGGTCGGGGTGTGGCCGGGGCGGGGCAGCTGGGGTTGTGGTGGGGCTGAGCCCTGGTGGCATCTCACCACCTTCTTCTTCCTCTCTCCGCAGCCCTTCTGCTCACCCAAGGTAGGAGCCTTCGTCGTCATCGTCATCATCATCGTCATCGTCATCCTCGGCGCTGGTGGGGGGACGGATCCTGCTGTCCCCGTGTCCTGCGCCACGTCCCCGTGTCACCTACGGTCACCCCGTGCCATGTCCCCATGCCATGTCCCCATGCCGTGTCCCCACACCCCATGGCATGTCCCCACGCCGTGTCCCCACACAGTGTCCCCATGCCATGTCTCCACACCTCACACCACGTCCCCGTGCCCCATGTTGTGTCCCCATGTCACAATGTCCCCACATGTCCCACACCATGTCCCCACACCGTGTCCCCATGCCATGTCCCCACGCTGTGTCTCCATGTGGTGTCCCCATGCCATGTCCCCACACCGTGTCCCCACACCATGTCCCCACGCTCTGTCCCCATGTGGTGTCCCCACACCATGTCCCCATGTGGTGTCCCCACGTGGTGTCCCCATGTGGTGTCCCCATGCCATGTCCCCACACCGTGTCCCCACACCATGTCCCCACGCTCTGTCCCCACACCATGTCCCCACGTGGTGTCCCCATGTGGTGTCCCCATGCCATGTCTCCACACGGTGTCCCCACACCATGTCCCCACGCCCATGCCATGTCCCCACGCCGTGTCCCCATGTGGTGTCCCCATGCTGTCTCTCCATGTGGTGTCCCCACACGGTGTCCTCACACCATGTCCCCATGCCCATGCCATGTCCCCACACCGTGTCTCCATGTGGTGAGCCCACGTGGTGTCCCCATGCCATGTCTCCATGTGGTGTCCCCACACCGTGTCCCCACACCGTGTCTCCATGTGGTGAGCCCACGTGGTGTCCCCACACCGTGTCTCCATGTGGTGTCCCCACACCGTGTCCCCACACCGTGTCTCCATGTGGTGTCCCCCCATGCCAGGTCCCCACGCCGTGTCCCCACGCCATGTCTCCACGTGATGTCCCCCCACCGTGTCCCCGTGCCGTGTCTCCATGTGGTGTCCCCACGCCGTGTCCCCCCACGGTGTCCCCGCAGCAGACGGTGACCGGAAGCTCTCCGCGGAGGAGGAGGAGGCTCGGCGCATCGCCGAGATGGGCAAACCCATCCTGGGGGAGAACTGCAAGCTGGAGGTCATCATCGAGGAGTCCTACGACTTCAAGGTGACCAGCGGGGACGGGGAGGTCAGGTGACACGGGGACGTGGGGGACAAGGGGAACACGGACATGTCCCCACAGAACACGGTGGACAAGCTGATCAAGAAGACCAACCTGGCCATGGTCATCGGGACGCACTCCTGGAGGGAGCAGTTCCTGGAAGCCATCACCGTCAGTGCAGGTGGGTCCCCAGCCGTGGGGACATCCAGCCCTGGGGCCACCACCCTGGGGACAAGCATCCTGGGACCATGCACCCTGGGGCCAAACACCTTGGGACAAGCACCCTAGGGCCACCACCACCCTGGGGCCACCACCACCCTGGGGCCACCCCCCCAGGGGCCAAGCACCCTGAGACCTTGGAACACCACCTTGCGGCCACTACCCTGAGGCCACCACCCTGAGACAACGCACCCTGGGGCAACCACCCTGAGAGCGTACACCCTGTGGCCACCACCCTGGGGCTCAACCACCTTGGGACAAGCACCCGGGGGGCCACCACTCTGTTGCCACCACCCTGTGGCCACCACTACCCTGGGGCCACCACGCTGTGGTGAAGCACCTTGGGACAAGCACCCTGGGGGCCACCACCCTGAGACAATGCACCCCGTGGCCACCACCTTGTGGCCACCACCCTGTGGCCAAGCACCTTGGGACAAGCACCCTGGGGGCCACCACCCTGAGACCATGCACCCTGTGGCCACCACCTTGTGGCCACCACCCTGTGGCCAAGCACCTTGGGACAAGCACCCTGGGGGCCACCACCCTGAGACCATGCACCCCGTGGCCACCACCTTGTGGCCACCACCCCGTGGCCAAGCACCTTGGGACAAGCACCCTGGGGGCCACCACCCTGAGACTATGCACCCTGTGGCCACCACCCCGTGGCCACCACCACCCTGGGGCTACCACGCTGTGGTGAAGCACCTTGGGACAAGCACCCTGGGGGCCACCACCCTGAGACCATGCACCCCGTGGCCACCACCACCCTGGGGCCACCACGCTGTGGTGAAGCACCTTGGGACAAGCACCCTGGGGGCCACCACCCTGAGACCATGCACCCCGTGGCCACCACCCCGTGGCCACCACCATCCTGGGGCCACCACACTGTGGTGAAGCACCTTGGGACAAGCACCCTGGGGCCACCACCCTGAGAGCGTACACCCTGTGGCCACCACCCTGGGGCTCAACCACCTTGGGACAAGCACCCTGGGGCCACCACCCTGAGACCATGCACCCTGTGGCCACCACCTTGTGGCCACCACCCCGTGGCCATCACCACCCTGGGGCCACCACGCTGTGGTGAAGCACCTTGGGACAAGCACCCTGGGGGCCACCACCCTGGGGACAATCCCCTTGTGGCCACCCCCCCCCCCCCGGGTGCGGGGAGCCCCCCGCGGGCGCTGAGGGTGACCCTTCCCCGGCAGGCGAGGAGGAGGAGGAGGAGGACGGGCGAGAGGAGCGGCTGCCCTCCTGCTTCGACTACGTCATGCACTTCCTGACGGTCTTCTGGAAGGTCCTCTTCGCCTGCGTCCCCCCCACCGAGTACTGCAACGGCTGGGCTTGCTTCGGCGTCTCCATCCTCCTCATCGGCGTCCTCACCGCCCTCATCGGGGACCTGGCCGCCCACTTCGGCTGCACCGTGGGCCTCAAGGACTCCGTCAACGCCGTCGTCTTCGTGGCCCTCGGCACCTCCATCCCCGGTGAGGGCTGGGGGGGGGTGGGGAAGGAAGGAGAGAGGGAGGGAGGGAGGGAGGGGAAGAGGGAGAGGGGATGGAGAAGGGAGAGGGAGGGGGGAAATGGAGATGGAGAGGGGTGAAGAGAAGAAGGGAAAGGGAAGAGGAGAGAGGAGGATGGGAAGAGGGAAAGGGGAGAGGGAGAGGGAGAGGGAGAGGGAGAGGGAGAGGGAGAGGGAGAGGGAGAGGAAGAGGAAGAGGAGAGGGAGAGGGAGAAGGGAGAGGGAGAGGGAGAGGGAGAGGGAGAGGAAGAGGAAGAGGAGAGGGAGAGGGAGAGGGAGAGGGAGAGGGAGAGGAGAGGAAGAGGAGAGGGAGAGGGAGAGGGAGAAGGGAGAGGGAGAGGGAGAGGGAGAGGGAGAGGGAGAGGGAGAGGGAGAGGGAGAGGGAGAGGGAGAGGGAGAGGAGAGGGAGAGGGAGAAGGGAGAGGGAGAAGGGAGAGGGAGATGGAGAGGGGTGAAGAGAAGAGGGGAAAGGGAAGAGGAGAGGGAGAGGGAGAGGGAGAGGGAGAGAGGATGGGGAGAGGGGAGAGGGAGAAGGGAAAGGGCACGTCCTCATGCCCATCTCATGTCCCAATGTCCACCTTGTGTCCCATCTCCCTCTGTCCCCATGTCCCCCCCATGTCCCAATGTCCACCTCGTGTCCCCATGCCCATGTCCTCATGCCCATCCCATGTCCCCATGCCCATGTTCCCATCTCATGTCCCCATGTCCATGTCCCCATGCCCTCCCCATGTCCCAATGTCCACCTCGTGTCCCCACGCCCATGTCCCCATCTCCATCTCCCCATGCCCATGTCCCAATGTCCACCTTGTGTCCCCATGCCCATGTCCTCATGCCCATCCCATGTCCCCATCTCCATCTCCCCATGCCCATGTCCCCATGCCCTCCCCATGTCCCAATGTCCACCTCGTGTCCCCATGCCCATGTCCTCATGCCCATCTCATGTCCCCATGCCCACCCCATGTCCCCATCTCCATCTCCCCATGCCCATGTCCCAATGTCCACCTTGTGTCCCCATGCCCATGTCCTCATGCCCATCTCATGTCCCCATGCCCTCCCCATGTCCCCATGCCCTCCCCATGTCCCAATGTCCACCTCGTGTCCCCATGCCCATGTCCTCATGCCCATGTCCTCATGCCCATCTCATGTCCCCATGCCCACCCCATGTCCCCATCTCCATTTCCCCATGCCCATGTCCCCATGCCCACCCCGTGTCCCCATCCCCACCTCCCCACGTCCCCCACACCGTCCCCCCTGTCCCCGCAGACACCTTCGCCAGCAAGGTGGCGGCGCTGCAGGACCAGTGCGCGGACGCCTCCATCGGCAACGTCACGGGCTCCAACGCCGTCAACGTCTTCCTGGGGCTGGGGGTGGCCTGGTCGGTGGCCGCCATTTACTGGGCGGCCCAAGGCCGGGACTTCGAGGTCCAGACGGGGACCTTGGCCTTCTCCGTCACCCTCTTCACCATCTTCGCCTTCGTCTGCATCAGCGTCCTCATGTACCGCCGCCGGCCCCACATCGGGGGCGAGCTGGGGGGGCCCCGCACCCCCAAACTCCTCACCGCCGGCCTCTTCCTCGGCCTCTGGCTCCTCTACATCCTCTTCGCCAGCCTGGAAGCCTATTGTCACATCAAGGGCTTCTGAGGGGGACACACGCACAAGGGGACGGGGACCCCCCAGGGCCATGGCGGGGGGGAAGGGGTTGGGTCATCCTCAAGGTGGGGGGTGCAGCCCCATGGGGTCCATCCGGTGTCACCGCATCCCCTTGGGGTCTGTGTGCCCGTGTCCCCTTGGAGTCCTCCTGGCATCTCCATGTCCCCTTGGGGTTCTCCTGCCACCCCCATGTCCCCAGAGGGTCCCCGTGTCCCCAGAAGGTCCTCCTGCCACCGCCACATCCCCAGAGGGTCATCATGTCCCTTGGGGCTTTCCTGCCACCCCCATGTCCCCAGAGGGTCCCTGTGTCCCCAGAAGGTCCTCCTGCCACCACCACATCCCCACAGGGTCACCATGTCCCTTGGCGTCTTCAGACCACCTCCAGGTCCCCAGAAGGTCCCGATATCTCCTTGAGGTCCTACTGCCACCTCCATGTTCCCGTGTCCCCTTGGGGTCTTCCTGCCACCCCCATGTCCCCAGAAGGTCCTCCTGCCACTGCCACATCCCCAGAGGGTCACCATGTCCCTTGGGGTCTTCCCGCCACCCCCATGTCCCTTGGGGTCCTCCTGCCACCCCCATGTCCTCCTAGGGTCCTCCTGCCACCTCCAGGTCTCCAGAAGGTCCCTATGTCTCCTTGGGGTCCTCCTGCCATCCCCATGTCCCCAGAGGGCCCCCATGTCCCCAGAAGGTCCCCCTGCCACCCCCATGTCCCTTGGGGTCCTCCTGCCACCCCCATGTCCCCAGAAGCTTCCCATGTCCCCAGAAGGTCCTCCTGCCACTGCCACATCCCCAGAGGGTCCCCATGTCCCTTGGGGTCCTCCTGCCATCCCCATGTCCCCAGAAGCTCCCCACATCCCTTGGGGTCCTCCTGCCACCCCCAGGTCCCCAGAGAGTCCCCATGTCCCCAGAAGGTCCCCCTGCCACCCCCATGTCCCTTGGGGTCCCCCTGCCACCCCATGTCCTCCTAGGGTCCTCCTGCCACCTCCAGGTCCCCAGAAGGTCCCTATGTCTCCTTGGGGTCCTCCTGCCACCCCCACGTCCCCAGAGGGTCCCCATGTCCCCTCAGCCCCGCCCCCCCCCCCCCCCCACACCTCCATGTCCCCCATCCCACGCCCTGAGGGGGGTGTTGGGGGGGGGGGGGAAGGAAGGAAAAAGGCGGGAATTTTCCCGCCCTCCTGGGGGTTTCCTCACAGCGGCGTCTGACGGGGACCGACACGGAGGGACCGCACCGGACCCGGGGGTGATCGTCCCCGCTCCGGAGGGACCGCCCCGGGTCCAGGCAGACAGCCCCGGTCGGCGAGGGACCGCCCCCGGTTGGAGAGGTACCGCCTCGATTGCTCACAGGACCCGCCCCGATCGCTGAGAGGACCCGCCCTGGTCCCTGACAGAATTCCCCGCCCCCAGTCCCTGACAGGATTCCCCCCCCCCGGTTCCTGACAGGATCCCCCCCCCCGGTTCCTGACAGGATCCCCCCCCCCGGTTCCTGACAGGATCCCCCCCCAGTTCCTGACAGGATTCTCCCCCCGGTTCCTGACAGGATTCTCCCCAGTTCCTGACAGGATCCCCCCCCGGTTCCTGACAGGATCCCCCCCGATCGCTGACAGGATCCCCCCCAGTTCCTAACAGGTTCCCCCCCCGGGTCCTGACAGGATTCCCCCCCCCGGTTCCTGACAGGATCCCCCCCCCAGTTCCTGACAGGATTCTCCCCGGTCCCTGACAGGATTCTCCCCAGTTCCTGACAGGATCCCCCCCCGGTTCCTGTCAGGATCCCCCCCAGTTCCTGACAGGATCCCCCCCCGATCGCTGACAGGATCCCCCCCAGTTCCTAACAGGTTCCCCCCCCGGGTCCTGACAGGATTCCCCCCCCCGGTTCCTGACAGGATCCCCCCCCCAGTTCCTGACAGGATTCTCCCCGGTCCCTGACAGGATTCTCCCCAGTTCCTGACAGGATCCCCCCCCGGTTCCTGTCAGGATCCCCCCCAGTTCCTGACAGGATCCCCCCCCGATCGCTGACAGGATCCCCCCCAGTTCCTAACAGGTTCCCCCCCCGGGTCCTGACAGGATTCCCCCCCCCGGTTCCTGACAGGATCCCCCCCCCAGTTCCTGACAGGATTCTCCCCGGTCCCTGACAGGATTCTCCCCAGTTCCTGACAGGATCCCCCCCCGGTTCCTGTCAGGATCCCCCCCAGTTCCTGACAGGATCCCCCCCCGATCGCTGACAGGATCCCCCCCAGTTCCTAACAGGTTCCCCCCC